>NC_080104.1:48253152-48553569 GCF_950005125.1 Chionomys nivalis | reverse complement strand
GTTACCCACACGTCTGTCTCTACACAGCAGCTTGTGACATCATTGTCAACTCGACAGCATCTTTGGTTATCTGGGAGGTGGGCCTCTGGGATGCCTCTGGGTGATGGCTGGGTTGATATGGGAATAGTCATTGTAACTGTGCATGGCACCGTTCCTTTGCCTGGGATCCAGGACTGTACACACAGAGAAGATTAACTGATCAACAGCATGTGTTCATCCCACTCTACCCCCTGATTGCGGATGCCGTGTGACCAGCTGCTTTGAGCTCAGGCCACCTTGCCTTTCCCACCAAGCTGGGCTAGGTACCTTGAACTCTGAGCTAAAACGACCCTTTTCTCAAGTAAGCTGCGTCTGTCAGATGTTATCACAGCAATAGCAAAAGAAACAAAGAGCACAGGGTCAGCAATTTTATGGGTGCAAAGTTGATGCAGATCACTTAAAGAAGAACAAAGGGAGACAAACCAAGAGTGTCCCCCCCCCCCAGTTGCAAAACCATGCTGCAGGCAGATATAAATGAAAGGAGCCGATTTTTCTTCTGTCCTCACTGAATGCAATGGGATCAGTCTTTGGGGGTCTGTCTTTAGTTAATATCTTGAACTCTGAAAAACCTCAATGCATCTTTCCTTGGTCCCGGGGTGATTGCCCAGGTGCCCCTTTGCTATTTAATAGAGGCGCCATTTCTCACCCACATGAACCTGAGTGGGGAGGAAGGAGGAGGGCTGATTTAAATCCTGTAACTTGGAATTTACTATGGATTTAAAACCTGACTTAATGTTGCATTAGCCTTTGGTGGCTGCTTTGCTGCCTTCAAAGCTTGCATATATAATTGGATACTGTGATGCTTTGCAGGCAAAATAAATACCAACTCACACTTAAATAAATACTCTGAGTGATGAAGTTCATGTAGACATAAATTAATCATTTACCAGTTAACCAATATGCGCAGGAAGGAAATGAATCACTTATTAAAGCTCGCCTCATCCATCAAGCGGAAAAAATAAAATGCTGATATATTTTATAGGGCCGCTGTGAGGGAAATGTATAAAATTATGGCAAACCAGTTTATAAACCATAAAATGCAGTATGAACATTAAATTAATAATATTTGTACTAATTCAGATTCAACACCCTCTGCATTAAATATAACTTTTTGCCTATTGAAGCATGCACAAATTCAAGCTGAACCTTTTTATTTAATTTTTAATGGTGTCTTCAGAATCCTTCAAAGCTTCATGGGAGCAATTGGTTATGTTAAAACATTTTCCTGGCTCACGCCACCATTTTTTGAAACAAAGTTCTTAGCTGTTCTATCCCTAGGGACATTTCTAAAAGGCTTCCTTCAAAGGGCACAAGATCTCTCACTTGTAGGGACACAGTATTTCAAAGGGAATGGGGGTGGAGGTTTTCTCTAATTAGGTAGAAGATATGTTAACACGGCCTGGGCTTTGCTTTACCCAAGTTACAGATTGAGGTGGAGAGTGATGTGAACTTGGCAGTGGCGGGTCCTCTGCATAGTTGCATTAAACGGACCTGCAGTGCTAACTTCTAGGACAGAGGCCGTGCCAGGTGAATCGAGGTCATTTAGCTGTGGAGCTGCTCAAAACACTGTAGGCTCTCTGAGATAAATCTGCTCCTTTTTCTCTCATGCTGAGAAACGCCACTCGAGGGCACAAGAGAGAACCCCTAGCAGCATAGACTTGAATTCCTTTCTTCTTCTTACAATTGGAGGCTTATTATCAAGAAGATTGACTTTAGGAAACCTGGAGTCCAGTCAGCACACCTTTAACATCTGCAAGGTCCCTTGGCTAAATGATAAAGCACCTCAAATGTTTTTGCTCTGCTCGTGCCTTTTAATGGAGGACATAGATACAGAAATTCTTCCTCCTCCACTGCCAAATGCTAAGCAGCTGGCCAGAGATGTCTCAGACGCTGCTAATCCTCCCAGTGTGTCATGTGCCGTCATTAGGAATGAACGGTGAGTAATCTTCGGTCATGAACTGTGTTTACAGCTTCCTTGTTGTGGGAAGGAGGTATTTCCTTGGATCAGGCTTAAGTCCCCAATATTTGTTTTATGAGTGGCAGAAAAATATTCTCGGCTTTAAAGAAAACTTATCTTCATGTCTTCTTTCCTTTAAGTATTTGTAGACTTGGTGTTTCCAACACACACACACACACACACACACACACACACACACCTGTGACTCATGATTCACCAATGAGTATTCTTGTCAGGAATCTAATTCGTCCCAGCTAACTCACCATTTAGGTGATAACTGTGTCCTTGTCTGAGAGGGAAAAACACTAGGGTGAGCAGGATGGCTGAAATGCAAGCTTGTCTTGTTCAACTCAACAGGGGTAAAAGCAAGCAAAAGGGAATTTCATCTAGTTCCTAAATCTCAGAGGGAAGGAAGTGTTCCTGGTGGGATTGCTAAAGTGTCTGTTTCTGTGCCAGTACCATGCTGCATTTGCCACTACGGCTCCGTAGTAAAATACAATTTGAGATCAGGTTTTGTACCACCTCATGCATTATTCTTTCGGTTTAGGGTTACTTAGGCAACTTGGGGGTCTTAACACAATGCAACCATGACAAAGGTAGAATACTGGTACAAAAAAATCAATAGACGGCAAAATAAATCTCTGAGGGCAGAGAAATAAGGTTAATAAAGGTCTAAACGAACATAACTAATATCTATCAATGAGAGCAGCAGTTGGGATTCAACAGGCAAAACCAACAGAAATCGCTGCCCTTTTTCAGTTCATGTGCTAAAAAGGGAGAGAGAAAAAGGTATTTAATTATAAAGTTTATCCGAGGGTGACAAATAACACAGAGAGAAAAAAATTAGGAAGGGAAAACGCACAGGGAGAGAGTGCACGTTTAAGGAAAGTGGACAACAAGGGTCTTTATAGGAGACAACATTTGAACAAAGACTAGAAGCTGAGAGCAACTAGAGCAAGGCCATGAGATCAAGTCATGGGACTTCCTGGAGAACAGAGTTCAGACACAGTGCAGAAGAGTGCAAAGATCCTGTGGAAGGCAGAACTCAGAGGATCCAGAGTGACTGGAGTGGAAAAGAATGGGGGAGGAGAGAGGCAATGACGTCAGGAGGCCACAGGTGTTGAGTCTGCATCACGTTGGGAGGTGCTGGAGGATTTGGAGTCCAAGAACAAAATGATGAGCACTCACTATTGCAAAGATGCTGCAGTGACATGGGTGGGGGTAAACAAATTAATTAGCATGAATAATTATGTGTCTGTCTACCTTGAATGGATCAGATACAGAAATTATCAAAAGATAAGGCTTTGCAATTAGATGCAAGCATATTCAAATACTGTAATGATGCAAAAGTACAGAACTTGTCACAAGTGGGAATTCACCAATGACTTTCCACAGAACAAGGCACTAAGTTTGGACACTTTTTAAACTAAGGATAAAACTTATGATAACAATGAAGAGCCAAACCAAAACAAAGTAAAGACACTCGGGCTGGGAGCATTCTGAAAGCCTTGGGTCCAGTCATTAACACTGCTTAAAACTAGGCGTAGTAGCACGCAGGGGACGTAGAGGAAGGAAGACCACAGGTTCAAGATCATCCTTAGCTACATCATGAGTTTGAGGCCAGCCTAGGTTCCATGAGACTCTGTCTCAAAATAAAAACAAACGGGCCAGGCGGTGGTGGCGCACGCCTTTAAATCCCAGCACTTGGGAGGCAGAGGCAGGTGGATCTCTGTGAGTTCGAGGCCAGCCTGGTCTACAGAGCTAGTTCCAGGACAGGCTCCAAAGCCACAGAGAAACCCTGTCTCGAAAAACAAAAAACAAAACAAAAAAACAAAAAACAAACAAATAAAAAAACAACAAACGAACAAAAACCCAACCAATAACTAACCAAAGAAACAGAAATAAATGCATCATTTATCCTTGGGAACTTTAAGTATCTATTGCTAGAACAGATAAAAAACTTTCTTTCCTTAACCTTGGGTAGGGTGTGGTAGAAACAAGCGCCCCATAAGATGGCGAAGCAGCCTTTTGTACTGTTGTTCAGGCCTTCACATTTTGGGAGTTGGAAATGAGGGACCCCTGACTAGTTAAGAAGAACCAGTAAATGGTTAATTTATTTCTTCATGAATGGCTTAGTCTTGTTTTTATTTTCAAACTGAAACCATATAGGTGGTCAGAACACAAAGAAGATTAAACAGTCTCCAGGGAATAAAGGAGATGGGATATTGAGCCCACCAGTGACAGGTGAATTTGACTGATACCCAGGCCTTGGAATGATTAGATTGTGAATAGCTTGCTCTTCATCTCTCCTGAGATTTTCCAGGTTGAGAACAAATTAGGGTTGAAAAAGCGTCACAGTTTGAGGTAGGAGTGGCCAGAGGGTGCCAATTTCCTCTCTGAAGTAGGTTACCACATTCATCAGGGAAATTTTCTGTTGAGTTATAATTACATGGCTAATTAAGAAGGGGATTATCAGCTATATTAAATATGCCATAAAGAGAGGCACATCATTTATTCTTTAATTTTGAAAATCCACCTTTTTTTCTTAGAAAAATTCTTACTGGGAAATTATGAGTTTAATATACTTGTTCTCCTTCCCTTCTCCCCCTACCTCCTCACTTAAAAATAGAGACAGGCAATGTCTCTCTAAGTTCCCCAGACTGGCTTCAAATTCTTTATTTCCCTGCCTCAGTCTCTTAAGTGGTAGCATTAGTGGTGTGTACCAACCACTATGATTGACACTTCCTTTTCAAATTAACTTAAGTGAAGTGAGTTGAAGGTTTTTGTTTTGTTTTTGAGACAGAGTCTCACTGTGTAGCCCTGGCTGAAATGAAACACATCAAGTAGACTAGCTTGGCCTTGAACTCCCAGAGATCAGCCTGCCTCTGTCTCCCAAGTGCTGGGATTAAAGGCGTTTGCCACTCTACCTGGCTGAGTTGAAGATTTTATTTGTGGAGACAAGGGATGTTGTTTGAGTTTATTTTCATAAAGAAGTATCCCTAAGCATCAGGGTCATCCTTTACAATGACAACCGAAGGTCACAACAGCCACCACGTCAACACAAGACACCCAGGATTGCTTTTGAGTCAAAGGAAAAACATGAAATCAATGACCGTTATCATTTATTAATGGCTTAACCTCTGCCACGTGCTTTATGTCTCATTTAGTTCTCCCCACACCCCTATGAGGTAATGATACACTCACTAAATAGGCGAGGCTCAGAGAAGTTATGTAAATTATTCAAGGACATAGAGCTCCATGATTTCAGTCCTGAAATGTAAGCTCAGGTCTTTAGACCCTGGATTCTTGTGTGAAGAAAGAATCTTCTCTACGTCAAACAGCTTACCATTAAGACACATATTTTGTGGTTGTATTCAACTTGGTTTGAGGTTGCCGAAGCCATGTATCATGAAACTAGTTAATGAGATCTTACACTAGGCAAGAGATAACTCTACCGAACTCCACCTGTCTAGACACCAGTCTGTTTTCTAAACCCAAAGCATGACCACCAGGGGACTCCTGAGCTACCATTGGTCGTAGAAGTTAAAATGATGCTTACTCTGTCCTTTTTTATTTCATTCCACTTTCTGACAACACAGACATCATATGACAGCTGGCGAACTTTGATACCACCTATCCGTAGGCTTTCTAGCACAGTTAAGCATTAAGTGGGTCAGCACCTAAAAACAGGCCATCCCCTAGCAGGTGCCTGACCGGTCAGCATGATGTCCCTGAGAGGGCTGCCTACCTTGTCTGCAGTGTTCAGGTCTGAGACTTTGTATATGATGCTCTTCCTTCTTAATTCCTTTACGATAACAAGAGCATCAGCCTGTCCAAGTACTTTTATGAGTATTGTTGTGTCAGGCCCCATGTTCATTCCACACATGTCTTTAAGTGGTTCTTAGCCTTGCTACCTAGACCTTTGGGGCTGAGGAGGCTTTCTTGTGGGGACCTGTCCTGATTGTCTTGGGATATTCAGCAGAGTTGGAGGCTTGTGCTCGCTCACTAGTACCAGCTATGTTTTCTCTATGGTGACAGCCAAGATTGTAATCCTTATGAAGTATCACTGGAGACCAAAGGTACCCACTCACTGAGAATGTCTGAGGTAATGCTATTGGCCCAATACTAGTGAAGGGAACACTGTGGCTCCAGAAAGTCCAAGGAACACATCTAATACATCATGATGGTCAGCTAAAGAGCTCAATGCCCATAAAGCAACTTAAAGCATATGGAGGTTGATTCAACGCAGAACACCTCAGTGCATATGGATTCCTCAATGCATGAGGTCACCTTAATGCACGCACAGTGCATCCATGCATGTAGACTACCTCACTGAACGTAGACCAACTCAATATGCGTATCCTGCCTCAATGTATATAACCACTGCAATGGATATATCCCTCCTAAATGCACATAGACCACCTAAATGAGTATAGATCACTCCAATGCATGGACACTTCCTCAAAGCATGTAGACCACATCAAGGCAGTAAATTATGTCAATGCATGTAAACTCCCTCGATACATATAGACCACTCAACCCTGTATACTACCTCAGTGTATGCACATTGGCCCACCTCAATACCAAAGAACACCTAAATCAGTAGGCTACCTCAATGCCTGCCTGCCATTTGAATGCATGTACACCATCTCAAGGCATATGGATTGCTCAATGTATTTAGACTTCAGAGTTTCTTTCTCTCTCCCTCCCCACTCCACTTCTATATTAAGATGGAAGAGTGGGAAGAAAGTGGCTGTACATGACTTACTACACAGAGCTTATATTGTCCCATGATCTTTTACTCAACAGGTTAACTCCTTTTTAATTGGAATCTGGAAACTAATGAAAAAGAATTACAAGTATTAGTTGGTATAGTCTCCGGGTTCTTGAATCTGTCTGATTTAATCCTAACCAATTAGTGTGCCGTTATGGAGGAATATTACACTGAGAATCAATATTAAGCTAAACACTAATATTTTATTCAGTATTAAAAATTTATACAAATGGTAACACAAGTGCTTTCTCTGAGTGAGAGAAAATGCTTCCTTAGCATGATTCCAGCAAGAAAGAAACTTGGATCTTCTTAAGAAACCACTAGCATTAAGTTTTACATAGATCATTGCTTAAATGAAGGAGAGTTTATTGAATAAAATTTATTTTCTTTAATATAAGTGAGGTTTTTTTTTTTTTTTGGATAGACATGACAGTGTTGTGGGGTATGCAACAGAGAAGATGCTTAAACATGGGTTTAAGCCAATAGAAACCAGGTATTTGGGATCCCAGTGCATCACTGAGCCTTCTCAGGGTGGGTTTTTAAGTACAAAAACCCGTATTCTGGATTGACACAGTTCAGCTAACAAGGACAATTATCCAGAAGTAGAACCATAGAAACTAAACTGCAAGGTTAGGATATTTAGAAACTTCTTCGGAACTGTGGACTTTGATGGATTACGTCTTTGTTTTTCATTTTGGCTGTTGGTACTATCTGCATGCTGGGTTTTATGACCTGAACGGTACTTCCATCATAGAGTCATTTGTGCTAAGGTCTGGAACCCTGTTAGAACAGGACAGAGGCACTCACGGTCTCACAGCAGTTGTGGTTACCTGCATAAGACCTGTACAAGATCAAACCAGTCAGCATCCTAGCATGGAGTGGGAGGGTCTCATGAGGCCCCCACCCCTAGCTGAGGAGCTATTGAGAGTTGATGGCTACTGGGGGAGAGAGAGTCAGTTCTCTTTAAGAGTGTAGCTCCCAGTAGGTCAACCATCCTCCAGTGGATGGCTGTAGTCCCAGGGCTATACCAGCAGCACCTGCTGGACTCAGTGGATTATTGAAAAAAAGAAGAAGGATGAGGTTAGAGTCTAAGTATAGCTGTTCTTGTGCTTTCTTATTTTTCTCTCTAAAGTCCTTATTTTCTATGCCACTTCATCCCCTATATCATCTCTCTTCCTCTCCCCATCTCTTTCTCTTATCTATAATCCATAAAAGAAAAAAAGTACATGGAGTTGGAAAAGGATGGGGGTTATGGGGAGTTGAGTGTGATCTAAATACATTGCAGGCATGGGTGACATTCCCAAAGATTTCATCAAAATATATATGCACCCTGAAAAGCTTGCCTGAAATCCTAAAGGCACAGTGCCAGTTAAAAATAGACTCGCAGAGTCAAAGCAGGAAAAGAAAACCAATAGAACAAATGGAACTCACTGAAACGTTAGAAATTAGACGTATGTTCAGCAAAAAAACTATGCTCACCATCGCAAAAAGATCATTTCACATAATAACATTGAATAGGCTGACTTTTCTAAAATACAGGAGAATGTGATTTAGTAGTTTTTATGTACATAACCGTTCCGAGATGTCCTTAAAACAGAAAGGTTGATGCCTTAAGAAGGCATTATGACATGAACTGATTTGAGTATGGCTTACCAAAAACAGGGCCGGAGAATTTGAAAAGTGTGCCTACACTGCAAATGGATTTAATTAACGGAAACTCCAAGGACAGAACTTCTTCAAATGAGCAGCAATTGCTTTGGGGATTAATAGTGTAAATAGGATCCTGACCCATTAGTGCAAGACCCTGAATCTGAGACATAGGAACAAATACCCCCTCATCTGCTCTTTAAGTTATTCATGCCCTAATATGGGGCCCCGGCATATTAAAAACCTTTCAATAATTTGTTTACAGCCTGGTCTTATGTTTACTTTTGTTTTGCAAATGCTATATTTATGGGTAGATAAGATACGGTGTTTTAAACATGCAATTTCAGCCTTATGTACAATTTTTAGACACAGAATAAACCATTTTAAAGGAAACTTGGCCCTTTTCGAGCTCCTCCATACATTCAATCTATATGCTAATAACGGAATGTTCATATGATTTATTGCAAAGGGTCCCCTTAAGGACTTCTGCTTTGTAATGTTTTGTTGAAGTTGCTCTGTATAGTTAGAGGTAATAAAAGCCACATTTGTTTAAGACTTATTGGCAATTCAGTCTTCACATACATTAGCTATGATCACTTCCCCAAGCCTGGATTAAATGAAAGGCTTCCAATATTCATAGTTACACAGAAGGCTTTTCTTTAAACGACACATTAGAATATTAAATATAGAAATAAAAACAAACCACATTGTGAACTGAAATTAACACATGATTCTGTGGGTAGACGAAGCAGAGTCACTCTGGGGGATAAGGCCCCGCCAACATCACCCTTTCTTCCAAAGCTACGGGCCAATCTTTGTTCTGGCCACTTGCAGAGTGCTGATGCATTTTCCAGTTACAGCCAGCGAGTGCTGAGGCACAGAGGAGCGGATGCACCAAGCTAGGGCATCTGGGAAGAAAGGCAGTGCTATTCAACAGCAATCTGTCCATTTCTAAATCTTCCCTGTGGTGTGGCCATGACTTCGCAGGGACCACATGTCAGTTTTATGCACAAAACTCTACTTGTCTATAAAATATGCACGAAAGACTCATGTTATTTTCATGATTCCCAACTCCTATGTAGGTCAAAATAACTCAAATTCTAGATCAGAGGAAACATGTTCAACTGCGATTTATAAAACCCACAATGTAATGTTTAAAAACGGAACATTCTTCTTTTCTTTTTCAATGCAAACACCCTTAGGACAAATCTGGTGCTATTCATAAGGCGTGCCATCTTTACGCGCAAGCCGCATTTCTACTGTTTTTTTTTTCTTTTTTGTTAAATACTGTGGAAGGAGAAACTAATTCAGTTACTCAAATTAGTACTTACCATGCGAAAGGGAGAATAAGCTTCAATTCCATTCTCGTTACTGAAGGCAGTCTGGTGAAGGGCGTGCCTCTAGATGCCTCTTTGTTGTAAGACCTAGGAAGGAGGTGGATTTATGAGACACAAAATCACGAGGAGGAACTTTGGAAAACAATATTAGTCCCATATGTCAGTGATGATTCTTCATCAGGAGGAGAACCATTCAGGCCGGACATGCTGTTTGTAAATCTTCCAAAGAGTTAGAGCAAGACGGGGTAAAAGTTGGAGCAAAGGGGTCTCCTTTGGAAGCAGGGTACTAGAATGAATCCTATTTAAAGGATTCTGTTTTTGAATCATGTAGCTTGGGCTAGCCTCATGCCGCTAAGGATGACCTTGAATGTTGGATACGCAGGCCTCTACATCTCCAGCGCTAGGATTACAGGCAAGCATCAACAACATGTCTGGTTTTATACAGTGGTGGGGATGGACCCCAGGGCTTTGGTTGTACTTGGCCAGTCTGTGCCAACCGAGTTCTATCCCCTCTCCCTTACAGGTGTTGTTAATGCTTCAACATCCCCGATGCTCAGTTCCCTCACCTTTTGGGTGGAAATGATGCCCTCAACTACTCAGTAGGAGTGGAGAGATACCCGGTTAATACTCAAAGGACTGCTGCACTGAACTAAGATTGAACTAAACTAGCCTCCATTTCATGGCTGGCCCAAAGCAGGCCCAGTTGTAGGGACCTGTACTGAAAGCTGCTATACAAATAGATGGTAAGCATACCTAAGAGTGTCTTTGCAGGTCTAGCCAACCACAGCCATCAGTCCTCCAGACTATTCCAGACTCAGCGCTGCCAAAATATGATCACATAAGACAAGGGCCAGCTGCAGCCAGTCAGGTGACTTTGGCTTGTTCCTTTTTCATCTCTGGTTATAATGTAACTTATCCGTGAGGAACAATGGAATCTTCTGGACATATTTGGCCCAGAATGCTGTCAGGTCATAGAACCTCTTTACATTTCTTTTTTTTTTATTCTTATTTTATCTAGGGATAAAACAAGGCTAAATCAAACTATTAGAGCCAACTGGGTCTCAGTTCTTTTAGGAGATAAGTAGAATATTTGGATGCTGATGCTTTACCTTAAGGATTTGATGTGGTTTCCAAAACAGAAGTAGTTAGATAGGAGTAAAAATTAGAAAACATCACAGAGAATCAAAAGGAGAACATACACATGCATACACACAATACACACAAACATGCACACAGATACATGCACGTTTATGTACACGCATACATGCACACACATACACTTGCACACTGGTCAACACAGTCAAAGTAGCTGACAGTAGAATTTGTATTTGAATTTCTTGGTACTTTGGGGAAACGGAAAGCATAAAATTTTCATATCCTTCAGAAGAAATCATGTCACTTCATCACATTCTCTAGAGAAAGCAAGTATTTCATCCTTCCGGCATGAAATTCCTAGAGATATTTTTTTTTTCATGTGCAACAATACGGGGACCCTGAGATAAAATGGACTATTTAGAAGTCGGAGTAACTATATGAAAATTGAAAAATAAAAAAACACTTTTTCATGGAGTCAGTGGTTCTTGCTATAAAAAGGGTGTTATTCACAGAGATGAGCTTGAAGCTCGGCTTGGTAGCATCATAAATATAAATCAGAAATATTCAATTAGTAAATCATTGTTTTTCTTCCCATTCTTTGGGTCTTCCTAATGAACAGACAAGAAGTGGAGTCTCTGTGCGTGTACACGTGTGTGTGTATGTGAGTATGTGTGTGTGTGTGAGTGTCTGATATGCATATGAATGGAGGCCGGAAGACCACTTTGGCTGTGGTTCCTCAGGGGCCATCCACCTTGTTTCTTTGAGACAGGATCTCCACTGGCCTGCGGCTCACCAAGTAGGTTTGGCTGGCTGGACAGACAGTGGACCATAGGGATGATCTTCCTGCCTTCCTCAAAGCTGGGTTACAAGCACATGGTACCACAGCTAGCTTTTCGTGCGGGTATTCCCATTTGCACAGCAAGTGTTTATCAACTGAGCTCTCAGTTCAGGCCCTCGAGGACTCCTCTTAGGAGATCCCTTTCTCAGCACCCAGAGGAGATGGCTGGGGACTCTAGGGCAATCAATGTGTCTCAGCTATGAGATGGTACTGACAGCTGTGTAGCCACTTTGGGGGCCTGTTCCAAAAGGAAAGGAAGAAAAAGAACATCTGTGGTGTCACTGATTTATCTTCCCGTGCTGCTTTTACCTCCTGGAAAGGTTGGTTCCTTTCTCTCAAACCTATGCTACTAACATTCTTCCATCTGAAATGCCCATCTTTTACCTTTACCCCAATTCATTACCACTACTTTCTGGCATCTTCTTAAATCCTTGGGTAAGTCCTCTTCTGCAAACCAAAAACACCCTAACCATTTTACTATGAAGATCTTATTTATGGTCTCTGGTTTTGCTTGGGATGGTTCTAACCCAGCAAAGCCCTTGCTATCAAGAAGTTTATAACCACACTGGGGACACCCTGTTGATTTCTGCCCTCCATGGAGGTCACAATCTGCTTAAGTATTGTGGGCACGCTATAATGTAGGCAATTCCATGATTGTCAGAAGACCCATGGAAGACTGTGAAGATGTAGCTCAGGATACTATTTAGAAAATGCATTCTGATTCTTAAGTGGTAACAGTAAGGCTATTCAAGTTGGTTAGACATAAAGAATGAAAGGAGAGAGATGAAAAAAAAAAACCCAAAATAAATACTTGGGGTGGCATGCTATCTTATTTCTTTTTGTTCTAAATACAAATTGGTTTGTCAAGTTAAAAAATTACCTACGGTGCTGGGCCACGGTGGTACACACCGTTAATAACAGCTAACGGGAGACAGAGACAGGTGCGAATCTTGGGGTTTGAGGCCAGCCTGGTCTACATGCTGAGTTCCAGCATAGCCAGGGCTACACAGAGAAACCTTGTTTCAAAAACCACAGCAAAAAAAAAAAAAGTGTTCATACTGGGAAAAGTGCTGAACTTAGTAAATCACAACATGCATGAGATTCTTATGTAAATATATCTATGGCTTATGATGGATCTCCCACAAGGAACAGAAAAATGTCTTGCTGGTTTCTGCCATTAAGTGCTAGCAAGTGTAGACCGCTGCCTGGACAATTGCACACCTACCCACACAGCTGTCCAACGACCTGCTCCCAACCTCTTACTTTGGTTTCTTCTCCCAAACACAGAAGTAATTGCCAGGGCTCACCTCCATTCTCTTACCTCCCATCAGCAGCTCGCTTTGCTTCAGCTTAACATCTGTGTCACCACCTGGCCACTGTGCTGAGACACTGACCTCCACTGCATCTTCTCTCTGGGAGGGTTCAAATGTCTGGGTGGCATCTGGAGCAGGGAGGGAACCCAGACAGACGGCCACTCACCGCACAGACGTCTCTGAGCATGTGTTCGTCCACGTGTCAGCCCGTGGGTACCTCCCCCGACACAACAACACCAGCCAGCAGGAGAGGCGTCTGCAGTGTTTTGTGGGCGGTCCTTGGCTTATTTACACTGGGCACAAATAGGTCAGTGATAGCAGAAGCAGGTGGGGCTGTGCCAAGGTCTCCGGATTCAGGTTCACAATTTCTTGCCAGTTCAGTTCACACAACCTCATAGTGAACCCCCACTCACACATCACCCGCTTTCTCTCCTTTTCTCATGGTCACCAACATGTCACATGTTTATGTCATGCTTTCTTCCTGAGTACAGTTTAAAGACAACATGTAAAACTGATTAGGTAAAAACATTATACAACAGAAAAGAACCACAGGTGGAATACATTACAGCTATAATTTTGGCACATATTACTTCACAGTTATTTTTATTTCAAAGGCAGTTATGTACTGATCAGGGGTATCTACCTTCACTCAAGAGAAAAACAAATAAATAATAACGCCAAAGTTTCTCAACATATACAAAGTGTTATGTTATTTTCTTTCTCTCCTTTCTCTTCCTTCCTTTCTTTTCTCCCTCCTTTCTTCCTCCCACCCTCCTTCTCCTTCCCTTCCTTCCTTCCTTCCTTCCTTCCTTCCTTCCTTCCTTCCTTCCTTCCTTCCTTCCTTCCTTCTTTCTTTCTTTCTTTCTTTCTTTCTTTCTTTCTTTCTTTCTTTCTTTATTTCTCTTTTCCCTTGACTGGCTCAGGCCCAGAATTTGTAGTCCTCTTGGCTCTGTCTTCCAAGGACTGGGTGTGAGTCACCATAACCAACAACACTCTGTATCTTTTCTCTTCATCTGAGGAAGTTGACCACTCCCACCTTTCAGAAAACCTTTCTCCCAGTCCGTTACGACACAGACACAGTCAATTCTTGGATCTCCTTCTGTTTCTTTTGCTGTCCTTTCCTGTTTCCTCCGGCCACCCTTTTGTGCAGGGTCATTGTCGGTTTGACTTCCTGAAGACTTTTGTCCTAGTGTTCCTGTTGACTCATTTTACAATCCCCCTCTCGCTAATCATATCCATCGCCAGACTCAGGAGTGGGAAGATGACTCATAAGTTTATATCTAAGCCCCCATCCTCCTTGACAAACTTCACACCCATCATACGACCATAATACAATCAAGCGTCTGTGTGTGGTGTCTTGTGACATCATCATGCCCCCAAACCCTGTCATCTTCAGTAAACTCCACGCCCGTAATACAGTCGTCTGTCTGCTTGGAATGACCTGTGATGTCATCAACACACCCAGCCTTGCACTCAGCACTCGGCACTTCCTCATTGTCTGCACATAACCGCTGCAGAAGATGGCCCCAAGCCCCTGGACTCTAATCACTTTGGAAAACTCACCCACCTCACCCCCTTCCCGACAAGCACAGTTACCATCATATCTCCACTGAATACAGTCAACCGCATTATATAACATTAGCCCCTTGCCCACACAAAGTCCAGATTGTAGCCAGAAAGGCATTTTCATAATACAAAACAGAGGTACCTAAGTATACTTCTCCCACCAAGAACAAACAAGTACATAAAGCCCCAACCTGCTCACTAGTCCTGGCATCATCACAGGTTACTGCATATGGCTGGAGAGGTTTCCATGGCAATGGCCCCTGAGTACATCTGGAATCAGGCAGCTCAGCCCTGCCTCTCTGTTCCTATACTGCGCATGCTGCTGTCTCATCAACCTCCATACACCAGGCCCTTTGCCTACCCGCCGGGTCTGGAGATGCCTGCTTATGTGCCATTTTCATCTCACGTCCCAGGAAGCACTTGTTTTCTTTTCCTTTCCTAATCAAGACAAGGTCTTACGTATCATCCCAGGCTGGGCTCACTATGTACTGGGGGATGGCCTTGAACTTCTGACCTGTGTGCTTCCAACTCCTCAGTGCTAGGATAACAATCATACACCACCACATCCAGTTTAGGTGGTGTTGAGTAATTGAACCTGGGTCCTCTGCATGTCAGGCTATCAACTTCCTCTATCAGCTATGCCTCAGGGTCATTACCCTCACCACCCCTCATGACACACTTGAAACCAATTCAATTTCATGTGAATTTGCGTCATTCTTTTATTTTTCTCCCCACTAAACTGCAGACTACGTGAAGGCAGGAGGAATTAGGGCAACTTATTCCCTCCCACGGGGGTCTGGCGGGCAGTAGGTAATCTAGTAAGATGTAGAAAAACTCAATGCAGGTATCTAGGTTCAGTGTGAAAGGCCCACTTACTACAGTCTCAAATTTAAACAGTCCAAAGATGGCGTAGTTCTGAGGTCACACAACACCACTAAGGGCTTTGGATGGACCTAAGGAATTAATGTGGTGGGGGGGGGCTCTCTTTGTCACTCGGGTGAGAGTGGTAGAGATTTTTTTTTAAATAAAATTTTCCTTTATGCAGGAACACTCTCCAGTCCTAGCAAGGCAATCTTTGTCATTGCTTACCGGGCTAGAGACACTCTGAGGTGAAGAGGGACAGCTTGGGTTCAAGAACTGCTAGGGAGAGAAAGGCGGGAAGTGATTTCAAATGTACTGAAGTCGCTCTTCTGGGGATGTCTTTCTGTTTCCTCGCTTCTACCATCCTTGCCACAGAATGCAATATAATTGTCTCCGCTTCCATATGGTGGCGGAATTCTAGCAACTGAATAAGCATCTCAATAACAAGGCAAAACTGAAACGTTGCATAAGTTCATCCGAGATGCAAACCTCCTGAGTCTCCAGCCTGGAAAAGACATATATTTTTTTCTGCAAAGGAGACATGTCCTGAATGTACTTCTGGGATGACGGGAGTCAAAACCACAGCGATACAAGAAATGTGGCCCGGTCTGAATTTAGTACAAAGGAGCTGGTGAGAAACACATTCCACTTAAGAAAAAAACCAAGCCATTGGTGTGACCCATTCCGTATCTCACCTCAATGCCACCAATGAGTATCATGTCAGGAGAGGGTGGTGACTGTACTGTCTCTCTGATTGAGAAGGTTCTGGCGAGGTCCTGAGACTCAGCATCCAAGGTGTGTTTCCCTTTAAGGGGAGGGAGCAAGAGCCCTAAGCCTTTCATGAAATAGAGTGTACCTGCGTACAGGACAAAGTGGAGTTGTGGCTTTCTGTATGGAGGCCTGGCAACTAGAGTCTGACCCTCAAATCCCACAAGGGGGCGAGAGAGAGAACCAGAGGCTTGTCCTTTGGTCCTTTGACCTCACACACACATACGTGTTGCAACTTATGCACCTGCACACACGCACCCATAAAATAAATCAAACCCTGAAGGATGGGGCTGTAATAAATGGAGATGTGGAGCCCCCTGGTTGTTTGGGAACATCCAGATATCTGACTTTACTGGCTTAATTAAGAGTTTCCAAACATCTACTGCTGACAACAGCACAGAAAATTATGGCCTGTTAATTATCAAAACCTCAAATCCTGGTCATTCTTGGCATCTGTATGTCTTGTTTGAGGCACAGGAGCAGAGGCTACGCCCAAACATAACCTCCTCACTTTTTATCACCTCCCTTCTTTTTAGCATGGCATGCAGGCCCCTTCTTAGAGCATTTTCTATTAAATTACACATACATGTATTCATACAGACACATACATAAAATACGATTTTCTGTAAGGAATAACTGATTCTTTTTCTTCTCCTCTACATTGGCGGCTGCAAACCTGAGAATAAAATTTGTTACCATCTTTCCAGAAAGGGTGTTGAATTTCTTGTCATAAATTTTGAATATGAATCTCTCCCCTGGCTCTGTCTTGTATTCTTAGCCTTAGTTTTTTTCCCTTAGACTCATTTTTTTCTACCTATTTGGAATATATTTTATATTACACTGCAGTATGTGTTTTTATTAATCCTTCTCTGCAGGCCTTAAATCCTTTCCTGGATATAAATAAAATATATAACATTTATAGATAGTTCCTTCCCCACTATGGAGGTTCGCAAAAATATTCCAAGGGCAACATATAATTGATTACCATCAGCACATAAACATTAAAACACTGCTACTTATAGTAATTATTTTTGTGATTTTTTTTATTCCCAAGTACAATTAGATGTTCTTAATATTTAATTCTTAACTAAAGCTCCATGGACCCTTTAAACTTTTATTATAAAAATCGTGTATTTCAACTTGTCATATGAGAGGGTTTCAAATTTTTAATCCAATTCCGAAAGGCAAATCTGACCCCCAAAGTTAAAAAAAAAAATGCTTTGCAGTAAATTAACCCCGTAAGATCTTCTGATCTTGGCTTTTCTCATTCAGCTGACCGGCCTATGTTTGTTGGGTAGGTACTAGGTCCTATAAGATGTGCTAGGAAGATAGAAGGAAGCTTTCCAGTGTGACCCATGGCTTCAGGGAACTTCCGGTCCAGTGGAGAGGAGGGTAGGAATTAATCAGATGACAACATATTATAATAAAGTGGCAGGCTAGATGTGACAAGTACGTGCTAAAGTCTCTAGAGACCCATGGTTTTGTAGACCAAGTAAAAAAAATAAAAATAAAAGCAGAAAAAGCAAATAAGTGGGGTTGGATAGTCAGGAAAGAGTTCTCTGAGGAGTTGACTTTTAATAAGATTATTCAGGATCTAGGCAAAGAACATTCCATGAGAGGAAGATGATAATTCAAAGACCCACAAGGAAGGCCAGGCCTGCTTTAACATAAAGTTTCTCAAACTCTAAGAGACCACAGATACCAATGTAGACTCTATACCCTACAAAACTATATTTCACAATAGTAGGAAATCTCTTTGGCAATAAAACCACATTTAGGCAGTATTTATCTATAAACCTAATTCTGTGGAAGGTGGTAGGAGGAGAACTTCCACCTGAAGGGTTAACCACACCCAAGAAAACAGAAGAAATTAATTATCTCACACTTGCGAATCAAAAGAGAGGGAAGAAAACGACTCCACCACAACAAATAATAAAAATCAGCAAACACCATTCATTGATAACACTCAATATTAATGGTTTCAATTCCTCAATGAAAAGACAGACTAGGCTCAGAGGTTAAGAGCACTGGCTGTTCTTCCAGAGGTCCTAAGTTCAATTTTCAGCAACCACATGATGGCTCACATCTATCGTAATGAGATCTGGTGCCCTCTTCTGGTCTGCGGGCATACTTTCAGGCAGAACACTGTATATATAATAAATAAATTTAAAAAAACCAGTAAAACAGACTAACAGATTGGATTAGAAAACAGGATCCACCTTTCTGTTGTATCCAAGCTTACCATCAATGATACATACACCCTCGGGGTAAAAACGATGGAAGAAGGTATTCCAAGCAACTTGACCCAAAAAGTAAGCAGGTGTAGCCATTTTAATATCCAACAAAATAGACTTTAATCCAAGAGTAATTACAAGAGGTAGGGACACACACTACAGAGTCATCAATGGAAAAGTCCGCCAAGATGATATAATTCTAAACATATCTATAACAAACACAAGGGCACCCAAGTTAATAAAAGAAACACTGGTACAGCTAAAATCACATACTGACCCTCACATAGTGATACTGAGAGACTCCAATTCGCAACTCTCGCCAACAGATAGGTCATCCAGACAAAAGTTAAACAGAGAAATGCTGGAGTTAAATCATGTTATAAATGAAACAAACCTAATAGATATTTGCAAAACATTTCACTCAAACACAAAGGAATACACTTTCTTCTTAGCACCTCATGGAACATTCTCCAAAATTGACCACATACTTGGACACAAAGTAAGTCTCAACTGATACAAGAAGAGGGAAATAACACGCTGCATTCTATCTGACCACCATGGATTAAAGTTGGATATCAGAAACAACAGGAAGTTTACAAACTCATAGTAGCTGATCAACTCACTACTGCATGAAAAATGGGTCAAAACAGGAATTAAAAAAGAACTTATAAATGTTATTTTATTTAAGGCTTGAATGAAAATGAAACACAATATACCCAGACCCATGAATTCAAAGAAGAATTAATAACAACAGTCCTCAAATTATTTCACAATATAGAAGCAGAAAGGACAATGCCTAATTCTTTATATGAGGGTACAATTATCCTGATACTTAAACCACAAAAAGCCAACAAAGAAAGAAAATTACAGACCCATTTTTTATGGTCATAGATGTAAAACTTTTCAATAAAATACCTGCAAACTGAATCCAAGAACACATTAAAAAAAAGATCATCTACCATGATCAAGGCCACTTCATCCCACAGATGCAGGGATGGTTCAACACATATAATTTGATAAATGTAATCCACCACATAAACAGACTGAAAGACAAAACAAAGAAATAAACAAAAAACCCAAACACATGAAAATCTCGTTATAGACAGAAAAACTCTCTGACAAAATCCAGCATCATTTCATGATAAAAGTCCAGGAAAAACTGGGGATATAAGGGATATACCTCAACACAATAAACCTGATTTACAGCAAGCCTACAGCCAATGTCAACCTAAATGGAGAGAAACTCAAAGCTCTTCCACTAAAATCAGGAACAAGACAAGGTTAGCCACTTTCTCCATACCTGTTCAATACAGCTAGAGCAGTAAGACAACTGAATGACATCAAGAGAACACAAGTAGCAGAGAATATAAAAACACAGGGGACCCTAGGAACCTCATCGGAAGCTTCTACAGTTACTCTCAGCAAAGTGGTACAATACAAAATTTACAAATCAGTAGCCCTCCTGTATACAGTTGACCAACAGACTGAAATCAGGGACACAACACCTTTCACAATAACCTCAAAGCATATCTTGAGGTAACTCTAACCAAGAAAATGAAAGACTTTTATAATAAAAATTTTTATGACATTGAAGAAATATATCAAAGGAGATATCAAAAGATGAAAAGATCTCTCAGGCTCATGGATCAGTAAGATTAATATGAAAAGGACCACCCTTCTATAGATTCCACACAAACTCTATCAAAATTCTAACACGATTCTTCACAGAAATTGAAACGACAGTTTTCAGCTTCATATTTTTTTTTTTAATCCCAAAATGGGGTAGCTAAAACAATCCTGAAAAATAAAAGAGCTGCTGGAGGCCTACCTTAAGCTCCAACCACACTTCCTTCGGGCGTATACTCAAAAGACTCTGTATTTTACTATAGAGACACATGCTCATCTTTGTTCATTGCCGCTCTATTCATAAGAGCCAGAATGCCGGGCGATGGTGGCGCACGCCTTTAATCCCAGCACTTGGGAGGCAGAGGCAGGCGAATCTCTGTGAGTTCGAGACCAGCCTGGTCTACAGAGCTAGTTCAGTTCCAGGACAGGCTCCAAAGCCACAGAGAAACCCTGTCTCGAAAAAACAAACAAACAAAAAAAAAAAAAAAAAAAAAAAGAGCCAGAAGCATGAAAAAAACTTATTTTCATAGGAAAATGTGTATGTGGCAGATGTCTTATCAATATTTCAGTCTTAAAACTCATTGATCTTTGTTATACATTAAATTCAATAAAATGGAGTCTACCATTTTTAAAATTAAAAAAATTTATGTTATATAATTAGTAAGTAAATATACAGTTTATTTACATTATATACAAATCAATAACATTACACTTATACACACATATGGCAATGTTGGCAGATGTGTGGGGGTTAGAGGGTAACTGTGTGGAGTCTTCTATCTTTGCATGTGTTCTGGAAATCACACTCAGGTAACATTGAGGACGTTGGGTTTACCTGGAAGTGTTGGCAGAGTTTTCTTATTAACTAATTCTTGCATCTTAAATTAGCCCATAATTCTTGCCTGTGTCAGCCACGGGACTTGGTACCATTTATCAGCGAGACAGTCTCATCTTGTTTCCTTTGTGTATTTTTACCTGGGGTGCCATCTTGCCAGCCCTGAGAGTTTACCATCTTTAAGACATTGTGGGAGATGCCCTGAAGGTATAAGTATACACTATATACATAAACCACAAGTTATTTTAAATTGACCTTTAGTTCTTTTTCTGTATGAGCTAATTCATGTTTATGAGTTAGTTCCAGATGTTTTAACACACAGCATGAACCCGAACCCAAAACTCTTCAGAGAGGCGCCAAGCCTTCCTCTGCATAAAAATTGAAGGTAGATTAACAGGAGGAAGAAACACAGCCTCCTTGAAATAGGCAGCTTGCATTGTAATGGCTGAGAAAGTGCTGAGTAGCTCTGGCCATGCAAATCAATACATTACGACGTGACGGAAGGCCACAAATTGCTTCCACATCGTTAGATCTTTTCCTGAGCTAAATTCTTTATGGGAATATTGAGGAAGTCCCACAGTAACCACACTACTGTGGCTGAGGTCACGAAACTGTACAGAGTACTAAGCATCTGCCCAAAGACAGTTCACAGCCTTGGAGGGAAGGAATGGTCCTGCTTCTCTGTTCTTACAGACAGGGTAAAGGGAGATTGGAGAAGGGCTTGTCAGTTTTATTGTTATTTTGGCATAGCCTAGAGCCATCAGGTGAGAGTGAACCTCAACTGGATTACCTCCACACTGCTTGTATACATTGTCTGCGGGCATTGTTTTGATTGATGTGAGGGTGGCAATTTCTCCCGGCATGCCATATTGTTCTGTGTGAGCATGAGTCAGCAAGCAAAGTTGGGGTTCCTGCTTGAGTTCTAGCCCCAACTGTCCTTAATGATGGGCTGTGACCTTGAAGCGTAAGCCAAAGAAACCCTTCCCTCCTCTAAGTGGCTTTAGGTCATGACGTTTGTCACAGTTAGAGAGAGCAACCCAGCACACACAGTGACTGGTCTGAATCAGGAAGCTTCTGGGGAGGACCCTGAAGATACCAATGTTAACACTGCTGGTACAGTGCAGAAGCCTGGTTCTTTGAGAATTATCTCTGATAAACTCGCCTTCCTTCTATGGTTAAAGGCTTGGGTGAGCGATAATTGCATGCCAATTAAATTAAATATCAGATACAATAAAGCAAATCTGATTACCATCTGTGATCAAAAGCAACACATACCAGTTTTTAAAAGCAGTGTAGTTGATTTTGGATTAGAGCAAATTATTGGAATAACTGTAGTAATCTCTCAGAGACCAGAATCTGAATACATCTGTTTTAAATGTCTCAGGTGTACAAACATTTTGCTAACTCATTTTTTTTAAATGATTGTTTTGTTTTGATTTTTTTTTTTAAAGGGGGATCTTAGGCAGCCTGGACTGACTTTGAAATTGCGATTCTCCTGCTTCTGCCTCTGAGTGCTTGGATGCTTGGGTGCTTAGATGCTAAACATGTATCAGCTTTCTTTCTTTCTTCTTTCCTTCCTTCTTCTTCTTCTTTTTTTAAAAGACACAGTTACATGTTTCTCTGTGTAACTGCTCTGACTGTCCTGAAACTTTCTCTGTAGACCACGCTGGCCTTGAATATAGAGATCCACCTGTTTTAGTCTCCTGAGTGCAGGAACTAAAGGCGTGTGCCACCACCGCCCACCCCAGCTTTTATTTTTCTTTCTCTTCACCCCTCTGAAGTTCTTCATGATGGATGCTGCCAGAGACCCCTCTCATAATTATAGGAGCAATGTTAGTTTTAAATATCATCAATTAAATATTTTGCCAGTCTCATGTAATGACAAGCACTGTGTAACTCACATAAACACATGTATGTGTGTGTGCATGTGTGTATATATGTGTGCATGTATGTGTGCTTGTATATGTGCATGTGTGTATGTGTATGTAGTGTTGATATAGCTTCTAGGTTTACTATAGAGACAAGTGAAGAATATGGTACAAAGTTTTGGTCGGATCACAAAAACATATCACCAATTAAGAATAGTAATTGAGTAATCATAACTTCTGTGATTATTTCCAGTTCATTGTACAGGAGAGGGTTGCCTCCAGGACTATGTTCTCCCTGCTTGTAAGTAGAGGAGCTGGTACCAGGCCTTGGGACTGAAGCTGGGTCCCCTGCAGTTTCCCTTTCAATCTTGCCCTCTCTCCTAACTGACACTTTCAAGAGCATATGCTGTTTCCAACACGGGTACTCTAAACTCTTCAGGCCTCTGTTTGTTTAATCTGCCCACAGTTTCTGCACACTCCGTAGGAAATGCCACCGTCAACCATCTGGCCCTTGTTTGTTCCTTTAATCTGCCCACGATCATTTCTGCATATTCTGCAGGTAATACCACCCTGGAGGTCTGAGAGCTTGGGTCTGCCTCCCAAAGCTTCAGCCAGTCCATATCCATGATCCAGTTCAATCTTCTTCTTATAGGCCCATTTCAGATTCTTTTCTAAGTCACCCTGTGGGCCACCTACCCACAAGCTGTACTTCTGGCTCGGCTGCCCACTCCTGCAGATGAGCCCTGTCCCTGAGCGCTTCAACAATGTGGGGCTCAAGTGGAGAACAGCCTGTGCATCCTAAGGGCCCTTACCAGCATCTGAAGTGAGTGCTGTGCACCCCTTGGTTCTGGGTATGGTTGACATTCAATCCAATGTTTGCTTGGCCAAGTTGCCAGAATTAGCAAGCAGAACATCACAAAAGACTGGAGCACATTGTGGCCCCACTGCTATGCGCTGGAAATTCTTTACTGGCACTGCAGTCTCGCCCTTGTGTGTTTCCTGGATATTTATTCTATTATATGGAACAGATGTAGCTGGAGGCTGAGGAAAATCACTGCTGTCTCATGAACTTCATGCTCAACTCTTACTGCTAATTGGTGTTTTGCTTTTTTTTTTCCTGTAGAAAAGAAACATTGTAAATGTTGTTCATTTAGGTCTGTCACCCCAGGGCTATGTTGTGACTTTGTAACACCTTGTCCTAGGGTAATTCCTGTTGCAGTGATAAAATTCTGGACAAAAAGTACCAAAGAGGGGTGTGGGGGGGTCTACACATCCAGATTACAGCTTTAAGGAAGGAACTCAAGCAACTGTTACATCACATCCATAGCCAAGAGCAAAGAGAGATGAATGTATCCTTGCTTCTTAATTTTTTTTTTTATGGCACTACAGTCCTGGGACCAGCATATACTATGGTGCCACCCTCCGTGGACTGCTTCCTTCCAGCATTAATTAAGAATCAAGGTAAAGCCACAGGCCAATCTGGTTTAGCTAATTCCTCATTAAGCTTTTTTTCACGTGCCTTTAGGTTGTGTCAAGTTGACAATTAAAGCTAACCAGCACACATGTATACGTGTGTGTTCTATGAAGTGCCTACACAACACACATCCCATATACATTACACACACACACACACACACACTGCATATATCACACACCCCCCTACACAGAGCTTTTATTAGTGTATACTAAGGAAACATATTTGTTACATCTAATAAATCCGTTTGATGATCTCTTCTATTTGCTAGATTCAAATACATTGAATTCCTTTTCGTGCATTTTTTCTATAATACCCCCTTAGGAGTAAACTGAAGAAATTAAAAGCATATTAAATTTATCAGAGGACTCTGAGGTGAGAGCATCAGCCACTTGATTGAGAGGTCAAAAAAAGTGTGTACTGAGAAGGCAGGCATCTGGGTGTGATCCCAGACCTACTCATTCAAAAGAGTGTAGTGTGACTCTGGGCACTCAGATACAAGGAGAACAGCATCCATTCACAATCAGTTCCTTGAGGGGTCATGGGTGTTGGGATGGCAGCAAGTAGCAGAAGGAAGCTTTGGAAGGAGGTGAGATTTGCCTAAATCCAGGAAGAAAAGAAGGTCATGGGTGTGTTGGGGAAGAAGGGATGCGCAAGACCACATAGTCCAGAATCCCGTAGTGTATCTTAGTTACTTTCAGTCTCTGCAAAGACACTAGGATCAAGGCAACTTATAAAAGAGAATATTTATTGGAGCTCACACTGTCAGAGGGACATGCTCACCACTGTGGAAGCAAGGCAGCAGGCAGGCAGGAATGGATCCAGAGCAATAGCCGAGAGCTTACATTTGATCCACAGGCATCACACACACACACACACACACACACACACACACACACACACACAAGACAGTGAGAGCAAGGGTGACAGACAGAAAAATGGTAATGGCTTTTGAAACCTCAAACCCCACCCCTAGTGACACACCTCCTCCAACAAGGCCACACCTCTTAATCCTTCCCAAAAAGTTTCTCCAACTGGCTACCAACTATTCCATGTATTTGAGCCTATGGGAGCCATTCTTATTCAAACTGCCACAAAGAACAAGCTTACATGTTTGGTAACCAACATTCTGGAACATTCCCTTCCATCACCAAGAGATCACTTATTCTAAAACTAGAGGAAGGAAGCCAGAGGCATGAAAAAATTCAGGAACTATGGGTAAAGCAGTGACTAAGTTTGTGAATGGAGAACTCAGCTAAGCTTCAGTTTAGAACGGCGACTCTTCTCATGGAGAGATTTGGATGCAGAATAACTATAAAGCCTTGCCTCTATTCTTGGCACTAAACCTTTCCATGAGTCTTGGATTTTGTTTGGTGGGACAGAAGCAGCATGCTCTACCTCATGAGGTCATGGGAGATGTATAGTGAGATGATGTAGCACCATGCTGTGTGGGTCATGGCTGCCCCTATAAACCCAGGGTCATTTACTCTTTGCCGAGCTCTTACCCATGCTAAGCTGCTGGAAAGTGCACACAGTTTCACTCACAGCCCAGGCTACTGGTGAGAAGTTTTGAGCTTCTCACAAATCAGAAAAGATGAGTCATGTTGGGATTAACACCTCAAGTGAGCACTTGAGAAACAGGCTTCATGGAGCCACACCAGCAAACAATCACATGCTTCATTATTAAAAACAAGCTAAGAGAAAAAAAAATGTTATGTTAATGTGTCACTCAGTCCACTGGGAACAAGGCAATTATCTTCAGGATATTAAAATAATAGCTTGGCGTTAAGGATGCTTAAAAGCCCAACCCATGCTATTGGATGAATAAATAATTGATCAGAGGTACTATGAAGATTTTCTTCCTTGCCTCTGAGCAAAACCACAGATTGAACTTTAGCTCTGAAATACCAAGTGGCATATTTCACAGATTAAGTGAAAGAGCTATTGGGTTGTCCCACAGACCTGCATGTCTTTCCTGCTGGCTTACCCCTAATACGGAGGAACATTTAGAATCTAGGCATGTGATAGGTGCATGTGAGTTAGGATTGACTGCAGTGTTGTTTCTCTGGTCCCCAAGTCCGGTTTCCCATCCTCAAGGCAAACGCTACTCCTTCTAGCTTTCTGCAACGTTGCTTACTTCAGGCCTCCCCACCCAGCTGCCCTATGGGAGAAGTTTATTTTCAACTTTCATAAAATGTGAATAGGTCCCATTATTTTCTTCAAGCTCATTGTTTCATTGAGAAGAAGCATGCATCTAAATCGTCTCATGTGCACAGCAGAAGAGACGACAGAAATTTAACAATGGGTGGATTATTACCACTTAGCATATTTATGGAATTTTAGATTCAGGAAGCATTTTACAAAGCTTTTATTCATTAATCTCTAGACTTCTCCCCGAGTCTGACAGGTGGTTAAAAGAAGTGCTATGAGTTTTAAATGGCCACAATGAGAACATTTTAATGGGGAAGGGCCATTCCATTTTTCCTTTCTCTCAAGCTACCTTTTAGCCAGAGGGTAAAGGAGAGGACTGTGAAGGGGCAGGGATCACATATGCCCCAAACAATTATTAAAAAGGTATACGCTGGGTTATGCCCCGAGCCAGGTGACACCACCAAAGGAGACAACCCCACCACCATCAAGGTAATTGATGGGTATCCCAACATCAACAGTTCCTAGGGATACAACCCCAGGTAAACAGATGATCAAGAGGTCTACTCTCCTAATTTTAACAATGACATACCTGCTGAACTTCTATGGAATCAGTCACTGCCCAGCCTGTTAAAATTCACGTATGCATTTATGTGGAAATACAAACTTCGTTCCAACAAAGAGAGTTCTTATTGTCTGTGTTTGAAAATTTTCATGCTTAGGGACTGGAGATATGGTTCAGTAAGTAAAGATCTTGCAGCACAAAGGTCAGGACCCGAGTTTGCATCTCTGGTACCCATATGAAGTAGGATGCTGTTGCACACAGCTGCCATTCCAGCATTCGCTCCTAAGAGGAGATGGGAGGTGGAGACAGCCTGGCCTAGGCAGCTGCAAGTAAGACCAAACGACACTGTCCACAGCAAGGTGGGAGGAGATGATTGACACTTGAGGTTGTCCTTCACATAAATAGCAAGCCTGTATGCACACCCACAAATGTATATATACACAGATAGTCACAAGTTTAAAAAAGTAAATTCTTTAAATGTCACTTCACTTTTATGTATTTTTTTTCCTTTTTCCTTTATTTATTTATTTATTTTTTTTGGATTTTTTGAGACAGGGTTTCTCCGTAGCTTTTGGTTCCTGTCCTGGAACTAGCTCTTGTAGACCAGGCTGGCCTCGAACTCACAGAGATCCGCCTGTCTCTGCCTCCCGAGTGCTGGGATTAAAGGCGTGCGCCACCACCGCCCGGCCTTTATTTTCTCTTTTGAGACAGAGTCTCATGTATCCCAGACTTACTGTCTTCAGTCCCACTATGTGACTGACGATGTGTTTGGTCTTCTGTTCTCCCTGCCTTTATCCCTGGTGTGGGAGGTGTTGGGATTGGATGTGTGTACTGTCACACCTAGTTTCCGCACTGGTGATGCTCCGCCCAGGTGGTCTTGTGTGCTACGTCAGCACTATACCAACTGAGCTATATCCCCAGCGGACTTCTAAGTTCTGATGAATCCCGGCACCTACCTCTTCTCCTGATACTGGAAGGAACCTCTTCATAGCAGGGCACAGGTTCCAGTGAATCAAAATCGAGTTCTTGACCAAAATCTTTATAGAGCTGTCTTAGTTAGGGTTTCTATGACTGCAATGAAGCACCATGACCAGAAGGCAAGGCAGGGAGGAAAGCTTTTATTTGGCTTACACTTTAGCATTGCTGTTCATCATCGAAGGAAGTCAGGACAGGAACTCAAACAGGGCAGGATACCAGAGGCAGGAGCTGATGCAGAGGCCATGGAGGGGTGCTGCTTACTGGCTTGTTCCTCATGGCTTGCTCAGCCTACTTTCTTATAGAACCCAGGATCAGCAGCCCAGGGATGGCACCACGCACCATGGACTGAGCCCTCCTTGATTGATCGCTAATGAGAAAATGTCTTACAGCTGGATCTCATGAAGGCATTTCCTCAACTGAGGCTCCTTCCTCTATGAAGACTCTGTGTTAACTTGACACACAAAACCAACCAGCACAAGAGCTAAACAAAACAAAACAAAAACAATTAAAAAGAAAAACACCAAGAAGAATCTCCCCACGGTCACCTGAACACCTGACAAAAGTGGAGCCATAGCCACGCAGGTGCTCTGCCCAGTGCCAGAAGCCCATGTGCAGTCCAGACTCTAATCCCTTCCCAGGGATGGTAACTTCGTACTGGAATTCCAACAGTCCCCCTGTGGGGGATCTAGTGGCCCTGGATGGATATTTTACAGAGCCTGCTGGCACCCTGGCTGTGCCTCAGGGGTGCACAGGGCACAAGGTCATGCGAAGAGGGTGCATGGCATAGTAGGAGGTTCAAGGGTGTGTGAAGGTGTGCTTGGGGGTGGGTGGGGATGTGCAAGGCTGTGAAGGGATGAGCAAGGGTATGAGGGTTACAAGGGAATACACGTGGGGTGAGCTGTAGACTCTGCAGTGCCTATGGGTGGGGTGAGGGCAGAACCCATGACGGCCATATCAACCTTCCTGCTCTTGCCCCGCTGTACCAGGACCTCATGTCTCAAACCTCAGAGGTGAGACTGGCACTAAGCTTCCTAATATCATCTACCCTTGCCACCCCTGCTCCCTGCCATCTTCGAATCAGTGAATCCCCCAGATCGTGGCCCATTTTGCCTGTTCCTCTCCTCCGACTGCCCCTCTCCACCATGTTTCAAGTCCTTTCTGGGCCCCATAAGCCCAGATTCTGACCCAGCAAGCTTAAGGCTTGCTATTATTCCCTGAGGCCCCTGGACATCACCCTATGTTGGTGTCCATTGCCCATTTGTAAGATTCCAGGGGAACCTGACAGGTACATGGTTCCTTCCAAAGTGAGTCTGGGTAAGGTTCTGGTGGGGTTAAGAACCACACTTCCCTTGAGGGCAAGAAAGGTCCAGCAATATTAGTAAGATGCTTTATTTATGCTTTAAAATATTTATAAATTAAGAAAGGTCTGAACATTCTTTATGACCAAAAATAAATAAAATATTTAGAATGTAAGATCTGAAAAGAAATATTGTTTATCACATTGGCACAGGAGACCACTTCCTAAATATAACCTCAGTAGTACAGACACTGAGAGAAACAATTAATAAATGGGACCTCTTGAAACTGAGAAGCTTCTGTAAAGCAAAGGACACGGTCAACAAGACAAAATGACAGCCTACAGAATGGGAAAATATTTTCACTAATCCCACATCAGACAGAGGTTTGATCTCCAAAATATACAAAGAACTCAAGAAATTGGTGATCAAAAGAACAAATAATCCAATAAAATAATGGAGTACAGACCTAAACAGAGAACTTTCAACAGAGGAATCCAAAATGGCTGAAAGACACTTAAGGAAATGCTCAACATCCTCAGTCATCAGAGAATCAAATGCAAATCAAAACCACTCTGAGATTCCATTCTACACCTGTAAGAATGGCCAATATTAAAACCACTGATGACAACTTATGCTAGAGAGGATATGGGATAAAGGGAACACTCCTGCATTGCTGGTGGGAGTGCAAGCTGGTAAAGACCCTTTGAATCTCAGAAAATTAGGAAACAACCTTCCTTATAACCCAGCAATGCCATTTTGGGTATATATCCAAAGGATGCTCAATTGTGCCACAAGGACATGTGATGGAGGAAGGTCATTGCCTAATAAAGAAACTGCCTTGGCCCATTTGATTGGCCAGCCTTTAGGTGGGTGGAGTGAACAGAATAGAATGCTGGGAAGAAGGGAAGTGAGCTCAGATTCCCTGCTGCTCCAGTCCAGGACAGATGCGATGAAGCTCCAACCCAAAGATGAACGTAGGCTAGAATCTCCCTGGTAAGTCACCACCTTGTGGAGCTATACACATTAATAGAAATGAGCTAAGCAGTGTTTATATAAATATAGTTTGTGTGTTGTTATTTTGGGGCATAAGCTAGCCAGGCGGCTGGGAGCTGGGTGGCAGGAATGCAGCCCACAGCTCCCCACAACAGACATGTGCTCAATTATGTTCATAGCAGCATTGTTTGTCATAGCCAGAACCTGGAAACAACCTAAATGTCCCATTGACTGAAGAATGGATAAGGAAAATGCGGTAAATTTACACAATAGAGTACTACACAGCAGAGAAAAAGAATAATGTCTTGAAATTTGCAGGCAAATGAACGGAGTTAGAAGACATCACATTGAGTGAGGTAACCCAGACCCAGAAAGACAATTATGATATGAACTCACTAATAAGTAGGTTTTAAACATAAAACCTACAAATCACAATCCCAGAGAACCTAGACAACAATGAGAATCCTAAGAGAGACATACATGGATATAATCTACATGGGAAGTAGAAAAAGACAAGATCTCCTAAGCAAATTGGGTGCATGGGGACCATGGGAAAAGGTAGAAGAGGAGGCGAGAGGAAAGTAGAGGAACAGAGAAAAATATAGAGCTCAATAAAACAAACAAACAAATAAATGGGACCTGGTTCAGTCAAGCAAAAAAAATCTTTAAAAAAAAACAAAAATGAAAAACAAGTAGAAATGGACCCCCGTGCATATCCTCTGCTTCACGATCAGTCTGGTGTAGAAACTAAGTATTTAGGCAGGTGACTCTGCGCACCTCTTTGTATTTAGACATTTTCTCGTTGTAGGAAGGAAAGGTGGAAATAAGATGCAAGATAACCAATCTAAAGAGCTTTTAACAACCGGTGTAAAAGTTTACGAGCGAGCACAGCTGCAGTCATTGGTGCCTCCAAAACTATGTCAACTTCACACGTGTTCTTCAGTTTTACCATCTTCACCGGTATAAGGAGTGCCTGTGTATCTATTTTTATAGGAACACTAAGACCCCTACAAGAATTACCGCCCGTTGAGGTGGTGTATCTCTACAACCCCAGCCTTTTGGAGGCCGAGGCCTCCTTTTTATGATATCATATGTATCCCGATCCCACATCATATGCATGTCACACATTTTATCTCATCTTCTTAATACTTAGCTTTTTTGAGAGGGAGGGGTCAGGGTTTTGATGTATTGTAGTCCAAACTGCCCTTGCAATTTCATCAGGAAATGTAGTTGGAAGCTTTTTCTGTGTCCTACCCAGGTCCTGCTGGACCGGTTTCTCTCCTGCCCGCCGGTCTCTACAGCTGCTTATTAAAAAAAATTATGCTGAGGCTTAATATTAATTATAATTGCTTGGCTGGTAGCTCAGGCTTATTACTGGCTAGCTTTATATACAAATTAACCCATTTCTAATAATCTGTGTGTTGCCATTTGCCCTGTGGCTTACCAGGGATGTTCTGGCATCTTACTCTTCCAGCAGCTGCTGGCATCTCCTGACTCCACATTCTTTCTCCCTGTACCTCTGCTTGGATTTCCCACCTAGCTAGATTCTGTCCTGCCATAGGCCAAGCAGCTTTTTTTTTTTTTTTAATTAACCAATGGTAATAAAACATTCAGAGCATACAGAGGGGTATCCCACATCAAGGAAAGCCTGGTGACTCCAGCTTCAGAGGGAATTTTAAATTCCAGCTTCATGAAGACCACTGTCTTCTCAACCTCCCTGAATCACTCAGGTATGTGGGAAAGGTCCTTACCCCTTCCTTTAGCCGTCTTATTCTTGGTCATGTCCTGGCGGTCAGTTACTCATGGAGCAGGTACATGGGTGTGGCCAACCATTCCACATTGCAACAGTTGTCTTCTCCAAAGTCCATCTTAGGAACCACACAACACAGAAACATTCCAAACCCTCTCCAGCCCAACCATGCTTAGCTTCTGAGATCAGACAAGATCAGGCACGTTCAGGGTGGTATGGATGTAGACATCTCCCAAACTCTCAGAACATTTCAATGAAGTTTGTGATTCTTGGCTACATGCTGTCTGTCCTCCAATTGCAGGTCAGATATCCAAGTGGGTGATCTCTTGAAACTCTATGTATTAACTCATGGTGGCCCTCTGCCCTAAGGAACAGGCATCAGTCTCCCCTTGCTCTCTGACAAGATACAGATGACATTGGCCTCTGCCCCCTTTTATACCAGTGTCCCTCTGACCCCTCTTACATCTTGCCATAGTTTTTCTGGCTCCTCTAGCCTCTTCAGTCTTCATGCCCCCGCTTCTTGGTGTCTAGTGCCATCCATTCTAAATTTTCTTTTTTCCAGAAAGGCCCTATCTTGCTGTATTCTGAAAGAGCCCACATCCCTGTGCCTTCCCAACTCACTTTATTTCCCTCCTAATTTTTGTTTGTTAGTTTGGTGGTAGCTCATGCTAGGGAAATATTCTACTATTGATCTGTATCTCCAGGCCCATTTCCAATTTCAGATAGATGTTGCCCAGTTTTGAGTAGCCGTGTCCTCTGGACAGGCTGTGGCATTCATCTGGAATTGGAGTGACTGTGATCATGAACACAGTAGCCCCAGAAGTCTGGGCCTGCTTACTTTCCCTCATGGAATTTCAGTGAGGCTGGAGGAGGAGGCTCATGAGGTCTAAACACCGCCTTTCTTCCCCGAAGTTATGCCAACAGCCGACCATTGCTATGAGTAAGGCTCTCTGGTTTAGTGACTTGCAAATTGTCTCTGGGACTCTTTTATGACTCTGTTGTCATGTGTTGTCCATGGGAATCCCCCAGTAGGATACTTGCCTATAAATTGCTCAGAGAGATTTCTAGTTGGAGAGCTGCCTTGAGTCACCCACATTCCTGTAAGTTACCCCAATGAACTCACCGGTTCACCAAGCTGGCCCTGTAACCCCTTCCTATATCTGTTAGTGCCCTCTGGCCTCAAACTCCCTTCATATCTCAGGTAGGTTTTGTACTCAAAATCCTCCTGTCTGTGTTTCAATAGACACCACACCCAGCTTATCTTCCCTTTTAATTTGCCTGTGAATATGCATTTATATACATACACAGACACACACACACACGCTTGCGCATACACACCTATGCAAACACACATACCTGCTGTTTTCTTAGGAATGTCTTAGGGTTATTATTGCTGTGAAGAGACACCATAACCACGACAACTCTTATAAAAGAAAACACTTAATTGAGGTGGCTTGCTTACAGTTCAGATGTTTAGTTTGTTAACATCATGGTGAGGAGCAAGGTAGCATGCAGGCAGCCTTGGTGCTCAAGAAGAGGCTGAGAGTTTTTGCATCTTGACTTGCAGACAACAAGAAGTGGTCTAAGATACTGGGCATGGCTTGAGCATATATAAAACCTCAAAGCATGCCACCACAATGACACACTTCCTCCAACAAGGTCATGTTTACCCCAGAAGGCCACACCTCCTAATAGTGCAACTCTCTTTGGGGACCATTTTCTTTCAAATTACCACAAAGAGCTGCGATCTGGTTATGATGCCAGTTACAGAGAAGGTACTCTAATACTTGCCAAAATCTTGTCAACTATGCTTCAGGCTGAATGTGTGTCTCCTACATTCCTGTGTCTAAGCCCTTAAATGTGCTATGTTTGGAGATAAAGCCTTTATGGAAGTAATGAAAATTGAAGAAGTTCGTAAGAGTGGGACCCTATATGAAGAGACATTCGTTTGAGGACCTCGCCTCTGGTGTTTCGTGATGGCAGCTCAGGCGGTACTAGACAAGTTATAAAGATAAAGAAAAAACACAGCAAGGAGCTCAGCTGTTTCCATTAGCATCCAGACTACAGCAGGCGGAATGATCATTGTTCATTTAAAGGTCCCAAGGGCGCCTGAGCGGCACAGTGGTGTGACCTTTAATCATCAATCAGGTCTTGGCAGCGCCTCCCAGAATAACTAAAGCTTCAAGATTAATCTTATCTTGACCTGAGACTAGAACGAGTGCTCGCTCTGAACATGTTACTCCATTGTGCAGATTCTGTTGGTGGTGCTTTCTGAGGTCATGGATGGCTGGTGCTCGGAGGACGAAGGTTGAGTCAGTCACCATGGCAAGAAATGGAATTTTCCAATGAAGTTCACTCCAGAAGTTCCCCCAGAAGTTCTCACTGGTCATACGGAAGGACTCACACACAGCTGTGTGCCTAGCCCATCACCCTGACCCACCACGCTTACAGGTGAGAATCTTCGGGTAATTGCCTTGCTTATCTCCCATAAGAACCCATATTCTTGACCTCTAAAACAGGCTATGAGGAACAGACACCAGCACTTCCATTTTTATTTCTTCTTGAAAAGAATTGTTCACAAATATGTACCAGGGCACCAGCAGGCTCGCTAGCCCAGGGTCAGCTGACCTAGGGGAATGCTGGGACGTTTGCCACACTGGCTTGGGTGCAGCTAATGTGGTTTCTATGAGTCATTCATTTTCGTTATATTGTATCTCCTTGATGTCTTTGTGTGTCCACTTCAGGAACTGAAAATACTATTTCCTAATTTTAACTACCTTGGAGGTCACAGAGTAAGAAAGGATCTTAAGGGTGTTTTGGTGGAGAAGCTAACGCCAAGACAAAAATAAACACCAATAGGATATTGGTGAAGTAGCTATGTCTCCTGTCTTATGAGTCATACTTGGAAAGCACAGCACTGAAGATCTGTCTGCTAACGTGCTTTAAAGAGAATCCAGGAATCCCTTCCCACTGGAGTAAGACAGTCAAAACATAGATTTACATCAACAACCGCGATCCTTGCTCTAAGTGTATATACTGTTGTACTTTGAGAAGCACGGAAGAGAATATGAAGCAGGAAAGAGCCAGGGACTGAAAAATAGGATTTATGTCACCATTAAATGATTTTTAGGCAGTTTCATCCATATGTGTTTTGTAATGTACACTGGTAAATGCAATAAGAGATTTGGTTAATGAGTTAATGAGTATACATATTGAAGATAGATAATAAGCATTTCAAAGTGATGGAATCTCTTTTCAGAAATGCTCAGAAATCACTGACTTACAAACACATGAATTAAAATAATTAGAACATAACAGCCCTCCTGATAAAAGATGATATCAATCAATGAACCAACTAAACAATCATCCAATATTCCTCTTTGATTATAGAGTAGCTAGTAAGTTTCTGGATGTTTCTATGACCTTCTTTTCTTGTTTGCTTTTTGATCGTTTCAAAAGTTAACAATTTCAAAGGTTAGTCTTTCATTATATTTAGCATATGTTTTAGTCACTGTTCTATTATTCCATAAAGACCCCATGACTAAAGCAACTTATATTTTAAAAAAAAGCACTTAACTGGGGACTTGCTTACAAATTCAAAGGGTTAGTCAGTGACCATCATTGTGGGGAGTATGGTGGCAGAAAGCAGGCATGGTGTTGGAGCAGTAGCTGAGAAACTAAGCCTAGCTTGGGCTTCAGCCACCTGAAATCCCACCCCAGTGACAAACCTCCTTCAACAAGACCACACCTCCTAATCCTTTCCATCATTTAGGGACCATGCACTCAAATACAGGAGCCAATCCCATAAAAACCACTAAAGCAAAGGAGATTGAAATTTGAAAATCAAATGATTTGGGGATCTCTTTAGGGGCCTGGGGTTACTCTGCTGCTCTAATTTTCAATTATTAAAGATTATATTGTATAGCTTTCTAATAATCTATAATTATCTTATCATAGTCATGTTTAACCTTACTGTGGAATAAACTCAGAGAATGTGGTGTTTGAAATGAAGTTGAAACCTGGTCACATTATTCCCATTTCTCTTTCATGCATAAGAACATTTATCCCAGGTTTGTCTAGTTCTCAGAATTCCCTTAGTCTTGACTCTCAAAGCCAACATGCTCAGCAACGCACATGATATCATAATGGATGTCAGCATAGCTTTAGTAGGACAGACTAGTTCTGTCCTTAGATAAATAGCCTCATTTGGGAAAAGGTTAAGGTTGAAAGGAAAACCAACTAAAGTTCAGTGTGGAAAGGAGGAAATGGAGACTCAGAGATAGATGCCTGAGGACTTGCAGATGCTCCAGACACTGGAGCCCGCAGAGCAGAGGGAAGACGTCATTTCTCACCCCCGTCTATTTGCATCCTCCTGTGACATGGCGCTTCAGGGAGCTTGGAGAGAAAGCTACGCTGCTTGCTGAACATGCCTTAGAAAAAACAGAACATCCTTGTCTCTGCCTCCTATGTTCAGATTTCCCAAGTGTTCCTATCCAACATGGTAGCCATGAAGAAAACACGATTCTTCTAGATATTGGCTTACTTTGTGAAAGGAGACATTATAGACTCTCTTCTACTTCTCCTTGGGATTTCAGATATTAGCTCCCTATGAAGCCATTGCCAGGTACTGTTTTTTTTTCCAACAAGAATGTGAACATTCAAAGATATGATTTTGTGGGATGGTCACAGATGATTATAAGGAAGGGAAAAAAATACGAGTTAGACGGGAAGACTGAATCCCTCAAACTGGTCAACGTGGATGACCGTTACTAATTAGCAATCATGTCTAATGGGCTGGTAGAAAAAAGGAAGCCTAATTTTTGGGGTTACTTATTAAAATAGAGCCAAGTAGAACTGTGACAGGCGTGCAGTGGCTATGATCCTATTACTCTCCCGGCCTCTCCACAGTTGGAGATCTTACAGTTCTTGGAATGTGTGTGCCCATTAAACAAAGAGTTGTGGAGTTACCTTGAAGTTTACCGGTTAAGATACGTTGAATGTTTTTCTTTGTCACTTGTAGAACATTCTTATTTATTCTGGAAGTCACCCCAGTTCCTGCGTTTCCCTATGCATTCCGATTTCTTGCCTTAGACTTGGGTTTTAAGTATGTCAGCTATGTTTCTTACAATCACTTCCCTCCCCCCCCACTCCCACAAGCTAGAAGGTATTAGGGGTTAGGTCCTGGCTTAGCAGAGAAAACTGGTGGAATTTGGTTATGGTCTTAGTCTTACCTCTGTTACCTCCAGAACTTTGATATTTCTTTTTACTTCTCAACCCTGGAAGCTGCAGTAGGGTGAAAATGTGCCAAAAGACATTTGGAAATTTATCTTCAGTTTGTACAAACAAATGCAGTTTGAAAATCCTATACCCAAACTCAGGTATTTAATGTATTTAATTTTCATATTAACAAAATCTCAGAATTTTTTTTTTCAACACCATGCCTTCTTTATTACAAAAGAAAACACTGAGTGGTCAGATTCCCATCTCCAGAAAGCCTGAGCAGATGGTTTGTGCACATGTAGGCATCATCCATTTTCCTCCCAATAAAAAAAGACAAGCCTTTGATTCTAAAGGCTCTCTTCGTATCGCTTGCTCAGTCCGTGGTGCCTAATACATTATTTTATGGTGCTGATGCTTTCATTTTCAGCCTACAACACGCTTTGTGCATTGTGAGGGTGGAGCCTGTGATTTACTGCAGTGGTCATGGGGAATTCTAAAGACTTCACCTGAGAATGTTGATACAAGAGGGATATTTGACCTTGGGAGCTAACCCAAGCCTGAACAAATGGAACTATAAACACCACTAAGAACCAGCAAGTTAAAATCTGATCCTTTCTCTCCCGGTATTCTAGTATTTCCTGGGATGGAATAATTGCTGAGGGAGCTGGTGGCCATTCTATCTAATGTATTCATATGCTTCTTGTCTTTTTCTCCTCCAATATCACAGGGAAGGGTGCCTTGTTTGTGCGTTAAAAAGATTGTGTTACAACTGGACCACTTTTCTGAAAATGTGGCTTCAATTGCACTGATGATTCAACTCTCAGTGTAGGGATAAGACTTTGCAAGAATGGCTGTGGTCTCTCACCAATGCTGTAAATAATCTATTCATCTTGATCCCAAATGCTGATTGATGTTCATTCTGGACCTGGTACCTGTCAGCTTGCCATGCTTATGCCGCCCATCCTTATTCTGTGCCTGTGAGAGAAACACTCTGACCGAAAGCTGCTTTGAGAAGTAAAGGGGGTTTACTTTAATTTCCAGGTCAGGGGAGTTGGGGCAGGAACTCAAGCAGAAAGTTTGAAGGAGAAACCACGGAGGAATACTGCTTGCTGGCTCACTCATGGGCACTTACCACAGTAGCACAGTGAAAGTTCATTTCTTGCCCATGCAAAGACTCAGTGGATCTGAAAGGCTTCTCCTGACAGTGAGCATCCTTGGCATGACTGGTCAACCTTAAATCTCTTCATCCTGAGGTTCAGCAATCTCAGTCAACATCTCCTCCTTGATTGTGGCTATGGAAGAAGGAGATTGTAAGGGTCATTTTAGTTCTTCATCTTTGAAAAGTGAGGCCCATTCACCCTGATCACATTTCCTTGGCCAACACTAGTCACATGGCCCCAAGTGCATTGGGAAATGAGATACTGTGTCTTGAAAACCCCGAAAGGAATGTAGGCTCGCTATTTCTATTATTCTCTGAAACTGACTCTCGATGAACAAAGGATTTATTCCACAGCTCAAGATTATTTCAAAAAAGAAACTTGGCAGATATGTAAATGAATACCGTTAAATTTGGATTATTGGGCACTAGGAAATCATTGTCATCTTAAAGATGACTTGAGCACGGGTCTATATAAAGAAGGTACTTAGAGTCGACACACGGTAGCCATGTGCATTGTCATCATGTTATCTTTTGTTCTGCTACTTTCTTTAGAAAATTGGTTCTCTGCCACTTTCTCTACTCTCATCACTTTGGAACGACCTCCAAAACAGTAGCAGCCTTTGATCATTTCGCAGGTTGCTGTAGCGACGTGTAATCTTGCCCTAAGTACCAACTGCTTCACAAGCATGGCCAGCCCGAGCTTGAGGATGAAATCTGCAAATTTATTGCTGTCGATGAATTTCTTTCAAGTTACAGAAAAATAATTTTATATGGTATATTCTTAGAGCTAACATTGGACATAAAACAAGGGTATTGACATTTCCTTTACATTACCTATTTGCTTTGGTGAGGCCCTGATTTCAGTCTGCTAATGGGAACTCTAAGCTCATTTTAACTAAAGTATTCAGGGCCTAGGATTTCGCGTGGTAAGCATCATTATTTCTCTGTTTTATTCAACCACAGCCAAATGGTGCACAACATGACCAATGGTTAATTTTAAGAAAAAAAAAATTTAACAAGTTAATTATCTTCAGTCCTTAGAGCATATGGTTCTTTCTAAGGTCACATTACTCGTTACACATTTCTTAATGGTGTAAAACATGGTAATGAATAATGTGTGCACCGCATTTCTTATTTTGTTCGTCATTGGCAATTGAGCACAGGGCCTCACACATTCATTATTATTTTCCCCTTATTTCACGGAAGTAAAATTGACAAATAAAATTTGTACAATCAAGCACACAGTGTGTCATATACATTCTGAAATGATTACTACAATCACGTTGATTAACACTCATCATCTCCCAGAGCTACGTTTCTCTGACTTTTTGAAAAACAAATATCAAGTATGAAATAGAATGCTATCGTTATTATCATCATACTGAATATCATAGTCCCCAGATTTATTCATGTCATAACTGGGATATTCCCCCACTTCATTTTTCTTGACAACTACCTTTCTACTTTCTGTTTATGAGTTCATGTTCATTTAAATTTCAGATTTATTTATTTTCATTTTATGTCCATGGTTCATTTTGTCTCCATGAATGTCTGTGTGCGACATGCATGCAGTACCTACAGAGGCCAAAAGGTCTTGAATTTTCTGGGAACTGGACTTACAGGTGGTGAGGAGCCACTATGTGGCTGCTGGGAACTGAATCCACATCGTCTGGAAGAACAGTCCGTGCTCTTAACCTCTGAGCCGTCTCTTTATCCCCAAGTTCAGCTTTTAATGACATTTTGGTCAGACTTTATGGTCGTAGTGGCGAAATATCCGAGAAACACCACTTGAGGGAGGAAGTATTTTTTTCTCCCCACAGTTTTCAAGGTTTCCATCCATCATGACAATGAGGGAAGCCCCTTATATCACAGTAGCCTGGAAGCAGAGGCAGCATACAGGAATGAGAAGGGCAGGGCACAGGCCCCAACGACAATCCCTAGTGATGCTCTTCCTCCAGGTGGACCCTACTCGTGATGTGTTAGTGAGTGTTCTACAAACAGACTAACAGAGTGAATACGGATTACAAAGGGGATTTACTAGAGCAGCACACAGTTCAGGTTGGGTAGTCCAGAAGTGACCACTCACATACCGGAGAGCCTGAGGTCCTACCAGCTGTTTAGTTCTTGAGACTGGATGCCCCAGTTGTCCTGATTTGGAGAGGAAGACCTGGGGATTCCTGGAGAACCACAGGTTTTCAGTCCCTGGAAGAAGGCTGAAGAAGCTGGGTTTCAGTATCAATGAAGGATGGCAGCAGTAAGGTAGATGTCCTTACCAGCAGGCAGTAAAGGCAGGCAGGCAAAAGCAACAGCTATATGTCTGGTGCTATGCACCCTGGGGAAGGCCCTCCCCAACTCAGTTGATCCTTCCAAGAAATCCCTCATGGTCCAGAGGCAGGTCCCATAGTTGGTTCCAGATCCAATCACATCCAAGATTAGCAGTCACACACCTCCTTTCTACAACCTTTTAAGAATGTCACCATATTATGAATCCGTCAAGGGATTAATCCACCGATGGGGTCAGGACTTTAGCATCTAATTGTTTCCCCCAACTCTAACTTTGATGATGGCTGGCCCCTGACAACCTCCTCTCCTCCCTTCTTGCTCTTTTCCCTCCTTCTCTTTTTCTTCTTCTATTTATTCTCTCCATCCTCCAGCCCAGCATGTCTCTCTCTCCTCCTAGCTATCGGCTGTTCAGCTCTTTATTAGAACAATCAGGTGTTTCAGGCAGGCAAAGTAACACAGCTTCACGGAGTTAAACAAATGCAACATTAAAAAAATGCAGCACATCTTTGCATCATTAAACACATATTACACAACATCCAACAGCTAATAACCAAACTCCCAATGAATGAGCCTATGGGTAGACATTAAATATTTAAAACATAACAACATCTAAGTGAGACTTAACACTATTTTTTTTTCTGTATCTCGCTTATATCACTTAATATAATGCCCTGTTGTGTAATCTATTTTACTATAATGAAATGATTTTCCTGTTTATTTTTTGTGTTAACAATTAGTATTTAATTATATGCAACATTGTATCTATAATACATGTCATATTTTGCTTATCTATTCGTTTGTTAGTGGTACACAGTTATTGCCATATCTTGACTGCTATGACTAAGACCATAATGAGCAGAAGGGCATAAATATCCATTTTCAACATTGACCTTGCCTAGACACAGTCGAAACATATGGAAGATATGTTTTGAAATTAAAATATATTTATTTTATTTTTATGAGTGTTATCTGTGCATAAGGTACATGCTGTGCCCAAGGAGGCCAGAAGATGGCAGTAGAACCCTTTGAATTGGAATTACAGATGATTGTGAGTCACCATGTGAATGCTGTGAACTGAACCTGGGTCTTCTGCAAGAACAGCAAGTGCTCTTAGTTACTGAGTCATCCTTCTAGGCCCATATTTTTAATTTTTGAGGAATCCACACATTGCTTTTATTTTTAAAAATTATTTTAATTAATTAATTTTCCCCAGCTTGGGCACAGTTTCCCCTCCCTTCTCCTCTCCTCCCGGTTCCTTCCCATATCCACTTCTCCTTTCTCTTCAGAAAAGGGCATGCCTTCCTCCATGTGTGTCAGTCAGTCATGGTCTATCACGTTGCAGCATTGGTGATATATTGGTGAGCATAACTGCTGTCCACACTGTGAGTGCACCAGTTTGCACGATCAACACTATTCAAGTCCCTTTCTCTTTGCCCTTATCAAACACTTATTGTCTGTCTTTGATACATAGCCACTGTAACAAATGAAAGACGAGATCTCACTGTGGTTTTGATTTGCATATGCCTGAGTATTCTAGGAGGGCCAGCAGCACTCACAGATCAAAGGGTGATCAGGAGAGTATGAAAAAAGAAAACTATAGATTGGTTTCCTTGATGGACGCCTATGCCGGAATTCTCAATAAAATCCTTACAAATTGAATTCAGCATCCCTGTAGCAGGTACACTGGTTACGGCTCTTGTCTCTGTAACATGACACTTTGCTGAAGTCATTTCAGGAAAGAAGGGTTTATTCTGGCTCACAGCTTTAGGGCACACAGTCCACTATGGTGGGAAAGGCAGGGTAGCTGGGGCAGCTTTGTCTGTAATGGTGAGAGTTTATGATTGCAGCTGTGCACATTCCGGTAGGTCAGGAAGCTGAAGGTTCAGGTGGATCTAAGGATGGATACAGCCTCTAAGGTCCACCCAGGGTGGCTGACGTCTGACACGCTAACATGAACTATGCCTCACATCTAAAATGTGGTATTGGGTGTTAGAAACAGAGCCGCCAGCTGGGGACCACATCCGTGTTCCACAATACTCTCCTTTAGGGAACGTTCCCCATACAAAGGCCAGCAGAGGGATTTCACATTATAATCAAGTTGGCGTTCATGCTGAGATGCCAGGATGTGGCAACAGGTGAAAATAATAAACGCGAGGCACACGCGAACACAACGAAGAAAGCAGCCACACAGGCTTCTCAGGAGACAGAGGAAGGCGTGTGGGCAGCCTTCAGCATGCTTTCATTAAAAACTGTCGACAGATTAGGGGTAGAAGGAAGGAATGCACCTCAAAATAACAATGACAGTACATGGCAATCTCACAGACAGCAACAAGGGAAAGCTCCATTTCATTAGAAAAGCAGGTGGAAAGATGTTAACATTTCCCTGAGGAAGATGCACAGCATGTCTGAACAATATCACAAAAGCACACTGGGCATCATTGACCATCAGGGATTTCAGGGCTGTGTTCTCCAGAAAGCCTGAAATAGAATTTCAAGGCAAAGGTTAAGTTATTGCTGTTTGGATTTTTATATGACAAAATATACTAAGAAATACTCAACCATTCTCAAATTTAGGCTTTATGAAACGGCTACATTTTAGTACTTTTATCCCTTCTCCTCTTTTGTGTGTGTGTGTGTGTGTGTGTGTGTGTATAGGCTGGGTATTGACATGGGTTTCTTCCTCAATCATTCTCCATTATATTTTCTGAGTGAGTGTCTCTCATTTAACCCGAAACCAATGAGACTAGGCAGACTGGCCAGTTAGCCTAGAGATCCTGACTTCTCGGTCTCCCCAGCACGAGGGTTGCAGGTATGTGTGCCCATACCCACCTTTAATGGCGTAGATGCTAGGGACTCAAGTCATCACATCTGTGTGGCAACAGCTGTATTGACTGAGTACTGACCATCTCCCCAGCCTCTGTTTTATTATTTATTATTATTATTAAAAAACCTAAAATCAATCAGCCTAAAAGATGAGCTGTTTGAAGCCAGAGCTGGTAGTGTGTCTCTCACTGGGTCTTAACTATGCACAATCTTAGTAAGTTGTTGGTTGACTGGACAGTCACTCCTGAAGATGAACACAAGCCATTTGCCATGCTAGTTTTATGTCAACTTGACGCAAGCTAGAGTCATCTGAAAGGAGAGATATTAACTGAGAAAATGCCTTCCTAAGATCCAGCTTTAAGGCATTTTCTTAATTGGTGATTGGTGGGGGAAGGGCCAGCCCATTGTGGGTGGTGCCACCCCCAGGCTGGTGGTCCTGGGTTCTATACAAACACACGGGCTGAGCAAGTCAGTAAGCAGCACCCCTCCAATGCCTCTGCATCAGTTCCTGCCTCTAGGATCCTGCCCTGCTTGAGTTCCTGTCCTGACTTCCTTCAGTGATGACAGTTAATGTGGACATGTGAGCTGAACAAACCCTGTCTGCCCCAGGTTGCTGTGGCCATGGTGTTCATCGTAGCAGTAGGATCTCTAACTAAGATGTCATGCTTTAGTCTAAAGACAATTTGGGTAAAATTCTATATCCAAGGAAGTTAATTTATATTTAAACTTTTATAGTTCATGATGCAAATTTAAAAGCAGTAAGTATTAAAATTTGTAAGGCATATAATTTCAGCCTTATGTAATGAAAACAACAAATCTTCTGAAATATAAGCTAGCTATCATTAGTGAGATAATATGTTGAACATTTTTTCTTTCCGTAAGATTCACAAAACCTTCAAACTTTGGGACAACACATCATTCTTGTGACTATTTATGTATTAAACTACAAGAAATAAGAAATAATTAAAGAAGATCTCATTTTACACATTTGCTTTTTTTTGTTTTACAAAAATATACTCACAGAGAGATGAGATATAATATGACACTATCAAAACCTTCGTGACTAAATTCAGTTTGAATAGGTTTTTAAGTCTGTTATCTTTTGGCAGCTGGAAAATCTTTGATTAATCTTTGTGAAAAGAAATTAAACTTTAAACCCTATATACCAGAGAAAAGGCTGCTAAGGTGCGCAGAGACTAAGCCTATTAACTCCACGATTAATCAGTCAACATTAGCAAATTCACAGTTAGACTACAATGCTGATAATTGTGTAATCCTTATATTATGTTCTGATTCGATTTACCATATTTGCTAATTCCTGAGTCATAATGATTCATTATTATGCTGATAGCCTGTAATTTTCTCACAGAGATTTCAATTTGCACTCTTCACCTGTTTTGAGTTTTAAGATAGCATGTCAGGGTGATCTGCCAACACGAGCTTAGAGAACAATTGTTCAAAGCCAGAAAGATTCAGGATTTCAGAAAGCAGTGAGCTCAGCAGTATTCTCAAGACCTGGCGACAAAGGCTGAATTCATCTGGGCTCCATTTCCAGAACCTTTGGCTTTCCCTTGTCCAATCTTGTGTAATTATTTTACCTGGAAAAGCCTTGACTTTCTTTTTAAAAAATAGTTTCAAATTTATATTTGTGTGTGTGTGTGTGTGTGTGTAGTATGTGAGTACCTCCAGAGGCCATTGCACACCATGCAGCTAGAGTTACAGGCAGTTGTGAACCATTCAAGTTGGGGTTGGAGATTATACTCCTATCCTCTAGAAGAGCAGTAAATGCTGCTACCTGCTGAGCCATCTTTCTACTTCAATGAACCTTGACTTTCCTATCAGTAAAATGGAGATACATGAGGCTTCCCTATCGGAGCCTCATTGCAAACATCATTGGAGCCATATACCTTGTGACACTTAGTGGTAGCATGGTCATTGTCATGTGGCAAATGAACAATACGCCTTAGTTATTATTTTTGTGAACACGGTGGTAATATTTTCAGAGCAAGGGGTTATCTGAGTCCTTTGATAGTTATGGGGATATAAATGTGTCCATGCTTGAGTGTGTGGTCCTTGGATGAAGCGAATAGCAAAAACACTAGGGTTTACCCTCACAATTTCAGTTTATTGCTAGAATTTATAATGCAAATATGAAATACTGCTTATAATAATGAAGATCCCCATGAAGAAACCATATCGGTAATAATGGGTATAATTACAAGGGATTAATGGCATCATTAGGATTGTGATGGCTATTTAAAAAGCAAGTTAAAAAATATTAACATTATGTATGTGTTAATCTAGATTGTTTATGCCAATACCAAGTCATGACTGTGAGAAAGTTATTAGATAGCAAACAAGAAATTTTTATTGTCTGAAAAGAACCCTGCAATGAGGGAAGCCAGAGGAATGGGCTTGTCTGAGAACAACAGATATATCCAGGAAGAGAAGCGTCAGGCGAGTGCAGGATACCCCACTGGGAGTCAGCGTTCTGGCCTCCTTCCACATCATGCAGAGTGGCTGATGATTAAAAAACTGACAAAAACTCTGTTAAAGTAAGGCAGAGAGCATTTACATGCAGGCAGGGGCACCCTGGAGACACACCCCCTATTGTGTGTGGAAAAGGAACCAGGAGAATACAATGCCTATACTGAACTTGGAGATGCAAAGGAAACATCAAGAACTCTTTACACTCCCAGATCGAGGTAGATAAAAGATCCATTAAAAGAAAGATGGAGTTACCTGGAATGCGTGATTCTTTCAGGGATGAACATATAAAGTGAACAGAGGGCAAAATGATAAACATCCAGGAATTAATTTTCACAGCCAACTTGTCCTAGATCTTTTTCCACATAAAAATCTTGCTTTGTTACAGGACGTGGTCTTTTATTTGGTCAGTCTTTTAAAGTCACTTAACATGAGGAGAAGATTGCTTGTGCACAATGAACAGGTTTGAGGTGGTAGGGGAAGCTGGGTAACAGAAGCTTGTGGTGGAAAAGGAATGAGGAGAGGTTGGGAGGAGCAGTATGTGCTTTGAAGTACATTATTTCTTCTTCTTCTTCTTCTTCTTCTTCTTCTTCTTCTTCTTCTTCTTCTTCTTCTTCTTCTTCTTCTTCTTCTTCTTCTCCTTCTCCTTCTCCTTCTCCTTCTCCTTCTCCTTCTCCTTCTCCTCCTCCTCCTCCTCCTCCTCCTCCTCCTCCTCCTCCTCCTCCTCCTCCTTCTCCCTCCCTCCTCCCCTTCTCTCCATATAAGTAGCACCTCTTCTGATGAGGCCCAGGGCCACAATCTCTAGCTATTTTCAAAGACAGTGTGATCTCATCCACTTAAGCTCATCTTATTATGCAATGGCAATCATCCATCTATCTGTCTACATATCAAACATTTATAGACAGTCAATTCTACTAGACTCCACCCTATAAAAATGAGTTAACCTTTTGTGCAGTTTGTAGTGTAGTAAAGGAAGGTACCACACTTTATTGTGGCTTTATTTACTTGCCTCAGCACTGGGACTGGAATATGTGAGGAGAGTCAGAACGTGGATGGAAGACTAGTACAAGTATAATCATTAAGGTTGGCTTAAAGGTGATACATTTGGAAGCACAGAGTTTTAGATCTCAGAGGTCATGAGACTGACTGCCTCCATTGCCTATGGAGAAAAACCTGTGAGGAGGTAAATATTTGGTTCAAAACGACATGGCTTATTGGCAACCGAACTGAGAGTTGAATCCACCCCGAGCGTTTCAGCTCCTATTTGTTCTCCTTCTGATCAAACTTGTTGCCTAAGGAGGGTTAATGGTTGATATAAATGTTTTATGGAGGGTTGGTGCCAAAGAACACATGCCTAGATAGTCGTTTAAAGGGAAATAAATTAGTGATATGAGCAACTTAATGGAAGGTACCAGATTAGGAGGAAATTAACTCTGCAAAGAGCAGCGAGGAGCAGGTTTGGCTTTATGAAGATAGTGTCTTACAAATTAGGGAGTCGATGTTTGCTGTGACTGATGTGACCATTAAGAGACAGAGGCAGGTATGCAGAGCCTGTAGGAGAATATCCAGGTCCACTTAGGGGTCTTATCAATGGAGTTTGATCCTTTGACAAACTGTATATCCATCAATAAGGTTGAATTAAACCTCGTTGGCCACTACCTCAGCATTGTTCTTTTTTTATCCGACAAGAATGTACAGACCTGTTAAACAGCTATTATTAAAATAATACCTGATATTATTAATCATGTTATCAATACGATAACAGGGTCTGTTGTGTTAGAACATTCTGGAAGCTGGACACTTACTGTACCAGGGACTAGCTGTTGGCTTTGGAGAAGTTGCAAAACTCCACCAGGCCTCAGTTTCTTCATCTATAATGTAAAACATACAATGTGAGACTATTTAGAGACCCCCATAGCCTTAGAAACTCTGTTTTAGCAATAGATGATATTTGCTTCCTCAAAATGTACCACACAAATGTTTAGTGGAACCATGTGTTCTACGTGATAAGCACTGGTAAATAAAGTTGTTGATAGGCAGAAACAGAAAGAAAAAAAATGATAGCCCACTCATTTTAATAAGTACCCTGACAGTATATAAAATGGTTTATTATTAAACCATTCTGCTAGTAGAGAAATTGGAAATATCACAATAAAAAATTTCAATTTTCCATTTCACTGACTTTATTGAATTGAAGGCAAATGACAGCAGCCAGAGTCGATACATTAGATGTGGATGTTTAAGAACAAAGTTAATATGTGATATTGTTGTTTTTCCTTTTAGCTCTTTGCTGCTAACCTCTCTAACATTAAATAAATCTTCTTTCTTTGCTTATTGCCAAAAAGCACATTTTTTGATAGTTTGAGTATGTTTCCAGCTAATTCTTCATTTTTCTGTAAAGTCAGTAAATCACTGTGGATTCTTTTTTTTTTTTTCAGAGCCAAGTGTAATACAATGTTAATGTTCCCTGGGTTTCCAGCATCTGGCTTCTGGCTTCTATTTTCAGTTTATGATCCTTGTGTCTATATTTGGTAAGAGTCTCCTTATGTTTTTCAAATCTGATGTAAAGCAATTTTACAGCAAAGCATTTGTGAACGGAACCTGAAGCGAACAGAGTCATCATAATTCTAGAGATGCGCTTCCTAAGGAAGCACCAGAATGCTTTTCGAAAACAGGGCCTTGCTATCTGGTCCATGGATTGTTACAGTTATGTGTTTTACACCGCGGACATTAATATCCTCACCCTTTCTTTGAGCTGATGCAGGTACAGACAGCCTCTGCTTCTGCTCTCTGACTGCTCTGTTTCCATGCCAGCACAGGTGAAATGCCTTTTCCTGGGACTCAGGCCCTGATTTCCCTCTTGGTTCTTGACATTTCCTGACTGCAGGGGTTCTTGGGCTCCATCGTGTTCCAAAAATCAACCGTTAATTGGAAAGAGTAAGTTTGTTGAGAAGTAAATAGGACCCAGTCAGTCCTATTCTAAAACATGTATAATAAAATATCGTATATTTATATATAGTTTTTGTTTATAACCTCTGAGTAGAAGTTGAGGAGATGGCTGTTAGTAAAGAGGGGGCCCTTGGGCCTCTCATTCTATCATCAGAACTCAAGCTAAGGAAAGGTCTTCCGTTGAAAATAAAAGAACATGACCAAACCCAAACCCAAAAGAAGGATCACGCTGCTAGAAGCAGAAGCCAGGATGCCAGGTTAGGCTGAAACATCACTGATTGGATAACTTCTTTTTAATAAATGTGTGTGTGTGTGTGCGCGTGCACACACGTGTGCACATATGCATGTGTGTGCACATGTATGCAAACTGGCATGGTACTTCAACTGTGTGCAGGTCGGAGGATCACTCTCATGAGTTGGTTCTCTCCTTCCATCTTGCTGGGTCTGAGCGGTCAGACTCCGCCTTTAGGCTTGTGCAGCAAGCACTTAGCCCACCGAGACACCTTTCTGGTCCAGAAAATTCTCTTCTACCGCAGGGTGGAGAGTTCTCTCAGTTCTGCCACCCGAGTCTCCAGAGTTCATGGTTTGTGAACCGCTCGTCTTAATGTCTTTTTCTTAGCAGACATTCAATTCCTGTCCGTTGACATTTCTTCAGCCACGCTGTTACATTTTGTGTAGTTATTTAACTTTCCCAGAGTACAATTTGTTTTTCTCTTATCTCTCTCAGAGTAAGAAGAACAGCTTGTATCTTGGAGGGAAGCCAAGTCAAAATCCACATGGAAAAAGCCAGCACTCAGCTTGGCAAAGGAGCACTCTGTTCACAGTTACAGATCTGTTTCAGATCCTCTTTGCTTCTTTCACTCAGGAGAGGAAGGCATTTGGGAATTCGGATGTGAGTAGATGTTTAAGTTGGGTAGATGGGTAGAAAGTTGGAGCTTTGCTCTGCAAAGGGCCATCTACTGGCACCATCCTGGTGACATTCCAAAACCACAAGACTTAATGGTGACTTGCAAGACAGTGTGTACTGTTCCCTGGTAGCAGTGTTTGCTTGCCATGCCTGTGTGGTAGGCCTCGAAACCACTCAAGTCCCACCTGTTTAAGCTCTGACTACCATGCAGCAACATTTAAAAGTGCAGTGAGATTGAGATCACACCCTGTTCCACTCCCTCTAGAAGACGCCACTCAGCACCCAGGCAATCAGTAAAGGGAGAGGGAGCCAGGCTCTCTCAATCAATGCCAGCCTGTGACTAATTACGTGGAGAATGATGGGTGTCAACATGACCCACACTTCAGTGATCAACTGGGCGTGACGTTTGCCTTCAGCTCATTGCTATCGTTTTTGATTAGTAGCCAGCATGACTCAAAAAGTCTGTGTTTCCACGGAGCTTGGTTGTCTCACATGGCTGAGGGTTATTTAATCCAACATTCTCCATCTGATGATGGTTGTGTTTCTCAATAGGTCTTATAATCAGGAACTGCATGTTTCTCTCGATGTAGACTAAATATTTTATAAGCTTATGTAACCCACACTGTACAAAGCAATTTTCTACAACTAATATCTGTTGTAAAGCTCTGACATGATTTAAATACGGCGCATGCGTGCCACTCAGAGGACAGCCTCGGGTTTTGGTTTTCTCCGTCTCAGTTGAGTTAGGGTCTCTTGTTTACTGTTGTATATGCCAGACAGGCTGGCCCATGGGCTCCCAGGGATCTCCCCTCTGCCTCCCATGCTGAAGGAATGCTAGGGTTGTATCTGAGTGCTACGGTGTCTGGCTTCAAGTGAGTTCTGGGAAATCTGAACTCAGGTCCTCATGCTTTGTGGCAAGTGTTTATCTAATGAGTCATTGTGGTTTTGGCAGACTAAATATTCCTTAACACGGCAATATGAGAAATAAAATGAATGTTGACAAAAACTATCCCCAAGTCTTAAAAAAGCCTAGTAAATCTCTCCCAGCACTAACTACTGTGGACATGCCAATGGCTAAGAAGAAACGGTCTTAGATGTGTTGGTAAGGCTGGTGACTCTTTGCTTAATTCCTAAGCAAAATGATTTCTTTGAAGACTGGCTAGGTTCCCCCTTTCTTTCTTTTTTTTTTTTTTTTTTTTTTTTTTTGGTTTTTCGAGACAGGGTTTCTCTGTGGTTTTGGAGCCTGTCCTGGAACTAGCTCTTATAGACCAGGCTGGTCTCGAACTCACAGAGATCTGCCTGCCTCTGCCTCCCGAGTGCTGGGATTAAAGGCGTGCGCCACCACCGCCCGGCAAGGTTCCCCCTTTCTATGGCAGACCAGAAGCATGCCTGTGTGGTTGTCAGGGAGACATCACATAGGAGTCTTGGTCTGGCCTGGCATTGTGAACCCAGGAGAAGTGTCTGTGATTTTCTTTATCCATGTTTACAGTCATGCTTTTCTGCATGTTCTGTTAAGGGGGGAATATGGGTTTTCTTCTTTATTGACTCTTTCGCCCAATGTTCTAGCATTTTCTTGACCATGGATGTCCTTCCTCAACCCAAATGTTTGTTGTCACAGTCTTGTTTATTTAATCCTTAACTAATTTCCTTGTACTTTATTATATATAATATAAATAATGTATATATTATACACACATATATGTATTTTATATACTTCATATTTGAGATTGTCAATGGTTTCTTTATTTTTGAGTTCTATGATAGTCTGCTTGTATATATATGCATGGTTTCACTGCGTAGCTCAGGCTGGCCTCAAGCATACCACATAGCCTGGACTGTTCTCTAACCTGTGGCTTCATTCAGCCTCCTGCAACCTGATGACAGGTAAATGCTGTAGTTCATAGGTAGCCCTGTAGGTGTCTACACTACACTCAAATTTCTTTCTCATTCTCACCTTCTGCCAATTCTCATTGCTCCTTCTCAATGGCTTTGGAAATTTCTTTTGCAGTCTGAAGAGTTCTGCACCAATGGCTATGCTGAAACCGCCATTGATTTACTGATGTTTGATTTCAGAAAGGGGGCTGCAGGTTTGTTCTAACCCTGAGGATGTCCGAATGTAGCCATATTCCAGAGAAAACGTCTTTGAAGGTGCTGGTTGTTTAAAATGATTCCCTCAGAGCTGGACCATCACCACGCCATTTGCCTGGTGTCCTTTGGAGAAGAGACAGGGGCCTGAAGAGAGACACCAGGGGACTGCGGGTATGGAATGATAGCACTGTGAAGAGGCAGAGAGACGAGGCTGTGCGCAAGCCTCAGGAGGGACCGACCCCCCCCCCCCCCCCGAGAAATTGGTCATCCAGCTGCACCACTGTGGGAAAGTGAACACAGGTGGTGTTCGCTGCCCATTCTGAGGGCTTTGGAGGCTAGGATGAAGTCCAGAGCTCTCTTGGCATCGCTACGTTGAAAGGATTATTGGTGAAGAGATTTGACCATAATTGATGCTTCTGTCGGGAGTAACTGAAATCTTTTCCCGTGAGAATGTCTCCCTAATTAGAACACTTGAATTTTGAACTCTCCGCCTTGCCCGCAGCAGGCTATTAGCTCCTTTAGATGGAACAACCACTGGCCGTGAAAGACCTTCACGTGAGAGAATTGTGTGTGACAGGGAGGGGCCATACATCAAAACTGGTCTCAGTAAAGATCTGAGGACACAGAAAAACAACACACTCAGCGGCGGGAGAGATGGACAAAGGCTAAGGGTGCTGCTCACTGCTCTTCCAGAGAACCCAAGTTAGGTTCCCAGTGCCCACGTCAGACATCTTATAACTTCCTGTAACTGCCTCCAGGGACTGTGATGCCCTCTTCCGCCTTCCTCAGAATCTTTGCATGTATATGTGCACCCCCCCCCAATAACTAGAAAAGCAAAGTTGCTGATGTTTAAAGAGTCTGTGGCCTTACTCTAGAAAAGATTACTTTTTTTTTTTTTTTAATTTTGCTATTCAGACAGATTTTCTGCAGCGGGATGGAATCTGTGCTGGCTTCAACAGAAGATGCGCTAACGTAGAATGGGACTTTAAATTGTTTTCATGACAAAGGCTATAAATAATGCCGGGTGACTCAAATTATTCATGGGAGAGGAGATCTTGATTTATGCATCAGCTTTGTGTAAACTTCATGTTTTTTTTTTTTTTTTTTTTTTTTTTTTGGTAAAGTAAATCACTTTTCCATAGACTCACATCACCGTCTGAGGAATTCTTTATCTTCTTTTGAAAGTCATCTGCAGTTGACACCAGCGTTTTATACTTTTCTGTGAACATTTTTATGACCTCAGCGCAAAACTTTACAGGAAGCAAATCTGTTTCTAGAAACTGCATGCGTGGGAGGCACGTGGTACCCGGATAGAGGTAACACTGGACAGTCGCATATTGCCGGGGCTGTGGCTGCACAGAGCTAGACCCTCTGTCTCCGGTGTGCTTTCTGTCTGTGGTGGATTTCAGAACACTGATTTGCTCAGAGAAGCAAACAAACTCCTACGGGCCAATCGTTTATAACATGCGCATATGGGGCGTTCTTACAAAATGGAGTTACAAGGCTTCACGATAAACAAAACCAGGTTTCTCTTAAGGGTGATCTTCATCAGCAAAACCTGAAAGATGACTCATAGAATCCACTTGCTGCCATAGTCCGTTTTCTGTGGCTAGCACTTCTATCTATTCACGTCTACTACAAACCGTTCTGAGAAGAAATAGGATGAGAGAATTCACTTTCGTAGGTGCATTTACTGGGTGCCTACCAGGCTCACTGCATTGTATGAGGCTTTGAAATATCAGTGAGCCACACCGAAGGAATGCTAAGAAGTCATAATACTATAGAAACAAATGGCTGCCAGCCTTCCTTGTGGTGCACAGACAGGCAAGGCTAACCTAGGGAACTAGGGTCATGATGGGTAGGTGCCACTGGCAGCAAAGAACTCTAATAAGTCCTGTATATTATTGCTCAGAAAATCTCATTAAACACACTGGCTTGTTATGTAAGGGGATTTTTTTTTTTTGAATACTGTCCTAGCCTGTAAGTAATCAGAACGTTATTGACTCGAGCTGCTTTATTTAATGGGAAGCATTATTAGCATAGAAAGAGTATTTCCCATACTATTTTCATACTTTTCCCTCATTATTTCTCAGGGGCTAACACTGTTTGGATACAAAGGATATGTTAATAGTACCCACCTTGAATGCTCCTTCGAAAACCACAAAGTATGGATTGATTCCTTGTGGGTTTTTTATGCCTAATGACGGCTAGTTAGAATCAACAACTTTAGCAACAATGTTGTAATCTCCCCACTGTTAAAAAAAAAACAAAAAACAAAACAACAGGGAAACAGTTTTTTAAGCAACAGAGAAATGATACCAGTTAGAGGCAAATGAACACTTTTCGACAATAAGATCTTCGAAATGACTGCGTTTATATCCTTCCCTTAATCCTCTGCGAAGATCTCACAATGAGAGATATCCCTGTGTAATGAAGACTGCTGCTAACACGAACACGATAATACAAGGCAGGGTGCCATCTGTCAGAGAAAATGCTGGAACCTCTAATTTTACTGTTGTTGGGAGCCCATCATTACTGTTCTATTTATTTAAAATCTATATTCAAAATCCTAATGCTTCCCGCTACATAATAAGGCTTTGGTGATGTGTCCTATAAAAACATGTCACCAGATTGCTCTGTGTTTGTCAGGCAATGTCTTTTTTACAAAGGCACAAAGGGAACCTTTAATATGGAATCCATCGCATTAAAAGGAAAAAAAAAAACCTCAGAGGAAAAAGATTGACAAAAATAGCTGACCGACTTTATTGATCTCGAGTCCTGGTCTACAGAGCGGATGTTTGGATCCCACATCAGAGGGTGGCTCTGGATTTCACAGTATTCTGATTTTCTCAGGTTGTGTGAGCGTTTTCCCCTCTCTTCTTGGGTGACACTTACCCTCACCTCCCCCTATATAATAATGTATGTGTGTTTTGCCTGCACGTCTGTGCATTACAGGTGTGCCTGGCATTCATGGAGACCAGAAGAGGGCGTCAGAACCCTTGGAAATATAGTCTGATGATTATGAGACACCTCGTGGTGCTGGGGACTAAATTCATGTCCTCTACAAGAGCATCAGGCGCTCTTAACCATAGAGCTGCCTCTCCATCCCCCGTATGCACAGGTGTTAAGTTAGCTTAATGAATTTAGAAGCAGAACATCTGAGTAGAGACCCTGGGGTTTTCTTGTGCTGCTGAGTCTGACTTGAGGCTGACAGGAACCACAGCATGCTGATTTGTCTGCCATCTGAAGAGATCCTGTCTCAGAACTTAATTTGGCTTGACCATTTGGTTTAGATAGACATTGATGGTAGAGATAGATGTGCGAGGGGGCACCCATGCCTTGCACAGAACCTCAGAAGCAGAAGGTACTGCAGCCATTTGGCCACGGTCAGCCTGAACCTCCGAGAAAACCAGGTCTGTTTATGTGGCTGTGTCTAGTTTCACAAAACTCCATTCCATTTCCTGACTGTGGAGTGGATCTAAACTACTAAAGAACATCTTGTGTTTTCCTAAAGCACCCAAGGTATGAGGGAGGCCTTTCGAGTACTGGTTTAGGGCTGTCACCACCAGCTTGGCCGTCTGATGAGAAAACGGCTTCATTCCCTTCCCCACGTGTACTTTGTGACTATTCTTCAAGTTCTCATGTGTGCATGTTCTGGTACCTGACGCCAGGTGACAGACTTGGGTGTCACCCTCAGCAATGAGGTTACCTCCTTTGAGACAGAATCTCTTGCTGGCCCTGAGCTTGCTAGTCCATCAGAAAGATCCTCCTGTCTCAGCCTTCCCAGGGCTGGTGTGACAAACCTGTGCTGACACACCTGGGTGTTTATGCAGGTGTTGGGATTGGAACTCAGATCCTCTTGCTGATGGGCCAGATGCTTTTTTAACGTAGCCTTCTTCCCAGCTCCAATCCCCCACCTCCCGGAATTTCCTCTCTGTTCTTTTCTTTCCCAAAGTAGAAAAATTTTTTGGGACAAAGAGCTCAAAGTATCATTTGAATGCCTTTGTTCCCTTTGTCATGTTCTGGCAATAAAATGACAATGTACAGATGGTCCCTCTTGGTTACAGTGTGAATGCCTAGTGCTCACTGCCTGTGCTTCTCCTTTGTGCTTTCTTCCCTTTGTGCCTTTATTGGTGTTGTAGAGGTCAGTAGAACGGCAAAGAATTTGGGCCATCATCACTCATCATGATCATCATCATCGTCATTTTCCCTTGGCTGGGTGCCATCTTTTCTTTGTATTCTGGGGGCAAGTCACAGCACAGCATAAGGAGAACAGCATCACTCCACACGACACAAAACAAGTTTGTTTGGTGCCAAATGCATCATTTTACTCCCCAAAGCCGTCTTCTCACACGTGCCGTTATCTCTCACGGCCTAGAGGCTTGTGCAGTTGTATCTGGGGACGTGATAACTGGGTGTTCTAATATACAGATGCCCTGACAGTGTGAAGCCAGATCGAGGAGAGCCACACCAGGGGGGTATACAGGATTCTCAAGAAACACTCAGGTGTTGGCTGTTGAGAAGTCTGTCATCTTTGCAGGCTGGGCTGTGGTAATATTTATAATTGTGAATATCATCAACAGTTGTAAGCTACAGATTTGGGGTGGCAAAATAGCACAGAAGCTGCAATTTTGATTTTTTCTAATATTTCTTGTTCCCCTCTGCTGGCTGTGTATTCATAGCCACAGATCACCACATTGGTTCAAATTGTGCCCGTGACGCTGCTGGCTCCGTAAGCACACGTTTCATGGTTCCTTCCTTGATTCTGTCCAAACCCTTCCCGTGCTGTCTCCTGTGTGTTTCTGAGCGATGGCCAGTTTTCCTTAACAAATTCCTTCCCAGTCTGTTACAAAACACTCTTTCTTTGCACTTATCAGCATTTCAGATCCTGTGATCACCATGAGCCCTGCAGTTAAATGAACAGGGATCAAATGGCAAGATCTATCTATCTTTATACTGCATGGTATAAGGAGGTCATTAGCTGAGGGCAGGAGAAACGTTCCCCTGACAGCGAGCTCCTTCGGAGTGGGCGCATCATGGGAACGTTTATAAATTAGTCTCATTATATTTAGGAGCAGCTGGTATGAACCTCCTGTCATAACCATGATTCTAGAAAGGCAATTAACAGGGTCTTGTAAATGTCAGTATCCTCCATACATTAAAAAAGAAATTTGGATGAGTTCCAGCTACTACATCCCCAAAAGCTTGCTCTCCCTGCATCCGTGGGAGTTAATACAGTGGCCACAGACTCCATCCTGAATGGTGAACTGGCTATCATTATTTGTGTTATATTGGTCAACATAGGGTTAAACTGTCCTTAACGGACAGATAGCCATGTAGATCCCATGTGTATACACATACTTCTAGTCACAGAGTCACAAAACACAGGGAGGGGTCATAGAGGTCATCTTCTCTAGCCCTTTACAAAGTCCATTCTGTGGACCTGTCTCTTCTGTGCAGTGCTACAGGGTATAACACAGTTGGTACAAAGCCCTTTTTGCTCAAAGCAGTGGGTTGAGTTGATTCAAACACACTTCTCCACCATTCGACTTAGCAGAAACTATAGACGATCCTTGCGCTTTGTGAATCTCCCAAGAAGGATGTGAGGTACAGAGTAAACTGAGGACGCTTCTGGTTTCTCATGTTTTGTGGTCAGTGTTTGGCAAGCATCCACCCATGTGCAGCTTTGTGTTTTGCAGGCGAACACACTCAGAACTAGAGGTGGTGAGGCTCAAGCTGGCATGGGAACACATGGTGGCAGTGGTCCTTGCAGTTACTCCTGCTCAGGGTTCTATGTTGGAAGCAGAACATAGGTATGTAGGTTGATCAGATTCTCTCTTAAAGAGGTGGTGCCTCAGCCTGTACTGCCGCCTCTGATAGCTTGGTTTCCTGTAAGCCCTGTGAGAAGAACTCCAGTTGACATACCATGAACACTGATGACCATTCCGAAGGCATAAGCTGAGGGATGTTTAAGGTGACCACTCATCCGACTCACAAGACTTTAGCTGTCACACGGATCAAGTATTGGTAACCTGGCATGGGCTGGTCACCCTAGTGATGACACTTTTCTTCCAACTCCTTGAGGGGTTCCACAGAAGGTGACTTCTTTTTATGACCCCCCCCACACACCTTCCCTCCATACTGTGTATCCTGAAAAGACTCTCTTTGCCATTTGGATTCCAGTTGGAGTGTATCTGTTGAAAGCATTTATCATGTCCATGGTTTCCATAGGCAGCCAGCTTCCTCCTTAAGAAGGCCACAATCGCATGTCACATCTTTGCGGCTTACTGCCTGCAACTGTCCCCTTATAGCTAGAGGTCCAACAATCTCCCACAGTTGCTAGTCTTGGAGCATGATGGTAATCTGTGCTGCGGTTGGGCCATAATGGTTCCATCAACAACCCCCTTTGCTATATTCTCTTCAAGTTACCCAACTGAAGTATCCTGTCTGTTTCCTTCCAGGACTCTGACAATAGAGTTACCAGCTGATTGATGTCACTTTATGGATATGCTGGTGTCTACCCAAGCAGCGTGACAGGCTTTGGAGAGTCCTTCAAGGGTAGGCTGTATGCTTCAGCCTCTTTAGCATCTGGGGCTGGGAAAGGAAGCTGTGACCTCAGAGAACTTCTGTATCCCCAGGGATTTGGAGCAGTCATTTCTGCTCACTGCAGCAACTTAGGCTGATGCCTATTTCTTTAGAAGGCTCTATGAGATAATTATGTGATAAGGCTTTGAAGATGAATACTTTTTCTAGTTCTACTGTCATTTTGGGGGTTGACAGAAACAATTGAACACCTAACCACCCTAAACAGTTCCAAAAATTTTGATAGAAGTTACACAAAAGTTCAGGTCATGAATCTGGAACCAGCAAGGGAAAGGAGAAGGTGTAAAACTGGTCCTTGTCAGCTGAGCCCTCTCATGGCTAAACTGGAATCTGCTAGTTGCATGGTGACTGTCTACTGCTGCTTGTTGGAAGATGGATGTATAAAATGTCTTGAGAGGAGATCCAGAGTCATGGATTCTGCTAGGACCCTGTTCCCTTGACAGTCCAGCTCCATAATGTTATTTTCTGGCCCTAAAGTTATTCATATCTTCAGTTCAGTGAATGCCATCTGACATAGGGGACTCATCCAGACTGTATAGAGAATTCTTTCAAGTCCATTGATTTCTCCATCTATCCACTTACCTATGCAGTAATGCAGTATATAACTGACTTTTACTGTGAATCAAGTCTGTGCTGGGTATCAGAGATACTACAGTAGACAAGATGGAGAAGTCTCTTGTGGAAATAATGCCTTAGCATTCTTTATTAATCTGGAGGCGTCCGAAAGAAACAAATTGGCTAATGAATGAAATCATTGTAAATCATGATGGATTTTGTATGAAAGATTCAAGGGAAAGGATGAGATGATGCCAGCTGGAAAGAATTCTTCAGGTGGACAGTCCACTGAGGTACTCAGGAGAGTTAGAGATGTCTGGGAACAGTTGATGGTACTGACCGGAAGAGGGGCAGCAGTGATGTCTATGGGTTGACTCTCCGAGTTGTCAGTATGGTTCTGGAATTTCCTGTTGACCTTGGGCAAGTCTGACCCTCCCTCTTCTCAGTCCAGCAAGAGTAGCAGCTGTTAGTCTACATCAAGACCATGCTTGTCCAGTTGTAAAACCCTTCACGCACTGGACATAGTCTGTGTAGCCAATGCTACTGATGTCAAGCTGCCTAGAGACATATTAATGAACAAGCAAACCCAAAGGTGTTCATGCTTCATTCAGAGAAATTGCTCATAACTGTTCTTAAAAAACCAAATCGCAGCTTGCAACCATCTCTAATGAGATCTGATGCCCTCTTCTGGCATGCATGCAGCCAGAATATTGTAAACATAATAAATAAATAGATAAATAAATATTTTTTAAAGAACAGAAAAAAGCAGCATAATTCCTAAAAAATAAAACATAACAGAACTTTTTTTTTTTAAGACATACCACAAACATATACAGGATGACAAGATGTGCGGTGAGATTAGTTTCAAGGTTTACTTTTATAGATAAGTCATATGTTTCTTCTGGTCTTTTAGATTCATCCAGTGTTTGCATGGACCAGCAGGGCTTTCTTTGCCCTCCCCACCCCTGCCCCCACATCAGCCCACAATCCACTCTGGTATATAGAGATCGTTTCTCCTAAGGGGATGTGAAAGTACCAAAGCGCCAGGGGGGCACTATTAATTATTGTAGTAAATGGACTACTCCTGTTATTTGGTCCTGCTTGTGCACCTCCTCAGAATTTAAAAGTAGCTTTAGCTGCATGTGAGAGTAAGCATGTGTGATCTGGAAGGATCCTGAAGTGGCTGGATAAATGGCTCAATAGTTTTCTTTTTTTTCTTTTTTTCTTTTCTTTTCTTTTCTTTTTTTTTTTTTTTTTTTTTGGTTTTTCGAGACAGGGCATTGGATCCCTTGGTGGTTATGAGATGCTGGGTGCTGGAGGAATTGAACTCATATCCTCTGTGAGAGCAGGAAGTGCTCCTAATCATTGAACATCTCTTCAGCCCCCTCAACCTCAAAAATGCTTTAAACTTCCTATACTGAATATAATATCTTAGTGATTCAAACTGTAGTTGGGGGCAAGTATTGTATTTTAGGGTGACTAACTGCCCATTTGGTTTGGTTAAAGGTTTCTCTGTAACATGAGACTTTCAGGCAAACAAAGTGGGGTGGGTGACCAACTCAAAACAACACAGCATCCTTGCCCCTTCCAAAAACTGATGTTTGCCTAATTAGCACCTCTGTGAGATGGAAGTAGTCTCATCACTTGTGGGTACCTTGGGTACCCAGAATGCTTTGCTTTTTAAATTGATGGAATATGAGAATCACTATGCTCAACATTTCCCACATCAACATCCATTTTTTCTAGCCTTTGTTTTTACAGGTAAAAAGGAAGAGAGAGTCAGTTTGACTCACTTGGCCCACTAGAAAGCAGAATTTCTGAGGGGTTGCTGACCGTTTGCTGGAGGCTGCAACCGTTTGTGACAGCACTTCCCACGTACCCAAGACTGACCCTCCCCCGTGATCTGGAAACTAAATCTGATAGGTGGCTTTAACTAAGGAACTTATCAATGAAAACACTGGGCCCTGAGCCAATAAATTTGAGAAGAAAAAGAAACATGACATAGAAACAAGAACTTTCTTAAAATGAAATTAGATGCCCGTGTTCTTTGACACTAAGGGCTGTAGGCTGAAAATCTAGTCTGGATGTCCAACTAGAAGAGGTGATTTCAATTATAAGTGGACTGGTGTTTGTACCCGTGAGTCAGGTGGGTCTTTTTGACATGGTCTCCAGGGCCCATGTTGTTCTGTTATAGGCTGTACTAAAGAATATTGGTTTCTAAAAAATGTATAACTAGTAAGTAGATGCCTATACATTTCTGCATGGGATATGAGTGAATGCTTTAGCAAGGAGAGAATATTTTTGTAAAGGAGAGCTTGCAGATTTCAAGAGAAATTGGGGCAACTTCTCTCGAATCTTTACTAGGACACACCAGTGAGAACCAGACCCAGCAGGCAGTCCAAGAGAGGGAATTCTAGGCTCCCCTGGAGCTAATAGAACGTACCAAGCCAAACTCCCCTTTTGACACGAAGGCTTAGGTGAGAGGCCAGGTGAGATACCATCTCTAAGCATCTATATGTTTTCTCTTGATCAGTGGTTCTCAGCCTTCCTAAAGCTAATGCTTTAATGCAGTTCTTCACATTGTGGTGAGCCCCAACCACAGATTATTCTTGCTGCTATTCCATAACTATATTTTTTTCTGCTGTTATAACTCATAAATATCTGATATAAGGATATATTTTCATTGTTAAAAATTGACTCAATGGGGTCGTCATCCACAAGTTGAAAACCACTGCTCTTGACAGTCATTTTGAAGGGTTTCTCTAACTCCTGTCCCCTTTTCAATCTAATTGCAGATCTATAGAAAGCTTTTTTATTCTCTCTTAAATCTCTAACTACAGTCAAATGCTTATAGAAACATTTGGGAGGAGTTACAGAAAGCTACTTGTGCTTGATGGGTGGACTATGATTTACAGTGGGAAGAAGTAAGAGAAACATGCTGGCAGATGACCAAAGGTTGTATCAGACACTTCAGATAGAGTAGGTGTTTTGGAGTCTGGACAAGTTCACACACTTCCTCAAGACAGGAAAACACAGTCAATTGGTGTCACTCATGCAATTGGAGGAGACACATGTACTCAGACTCCTCCTCCTCCTCCTCTTTTTCTTCTTCTTCTTCTTCTTCTTCTTCTTCTTCTTCTTCTTCTTCTTCTTCTTCTTCTTCTTCTTCTTCTTCTTCTTCCTCCTCCTCCTCCTCCCCCCTCCTCCTCCTACCCCCTCCTCCTCCTTCTCTCTCTCTCTCTCTGCTCTGACTATTCTGATAACCTATGAGAATACTCATATATAGTTGGTACTAACTTAGGAATTACATTGTGTTACACCAGAGGCACATGAAATACTGTGCTTGAGGCTGTATGTCTGTGACATTTCCTGCCCACCACCATTTCTAATCATTTCCCATTTCTTCTGACTGGCAGGGTACCACCCTCCGAAGCAGTCATAGATTTCCCAGGAGCCAGTCTTCGTGGTTTCATTATAGGAAGTTCATCAACTGAGACCTTGAAAGTGTGTGCTCCAACTGTGGAGAAAAAGTTACATTTAAAGGTCAAAGATGCTTATATTTAAAGATATTAAGATATTTTCTATGGACTTTTTAGCAGGTTAATGAGTTCACTTAAAATTGATTTTATATTTTTACTTATGTGTATATGTGTGTGTGTGCATGTGTCTACACACTACCACGCTGGTACCCAGGGACCAGATGAAGGCACTGGAGTCTTTGGAACTGGAGTTATTACAATCAGTTGGGAGCTGCCATGTGAGTGCTGGGGCCTGGACCCAGGTCATCTGCAAGAGCGACCACTGCTCTAACTGCTGAGCCAGCTCGTCTCTAGCCCATGAGTCTCCTTATTTGAGGTGACTTCAGTTGATGGGAGCACCTGGAGATTTTTCCAGTGAAAGGAGCCTTTCCTTGTCCCGAGAGATGGTTCCGTGTCTGCTTCTTTGATGACAGGTGTCAGAAATGCAATGTGGTTGGGTTATTGGGTAAGGAGGATAGAATATATAGGAACGCACCAGATATAAGGTGTTCTTGCTTGTTTTTCAGCTTCTGTGATAAAACACTCACTATAAATGAGTTAAAGATGACTATAACAAAAGAAAAAAAACAAGGATAAGCAATCACTTTAGTTCCTGATGCCTGAGGGCAAAAGCAGGCTGGCAGTGCCAAGCCTCAGGTGCTCTAAGAGCAGAGCAGAGCATAGTCACATGTAAGTATGATTGAACTTGCAGAGATGTAGCTTTCAGGGGTTGAGATCTGAGTATGTGCTTCTGGGCTGGGGGCTTTCCACCCACCCTTTAATTTGACACCAGTCCTAATGCAGCTGTTCACATGCCCCTTCCCCCCACAACTGAGACTTAGTGAGTGTCAAGGTTTTGTGGTTCAGCATCATGCAACCTGCAAGCAAGGGAGCTGAGATGACTCAGACTCACGTCTCTTTGCCTTCCAAACTCGCACTGCTAAGCTTTCTCGCTAATGCATTATTGGACCATAAACAAAATGCTTACTAAACATCTGATGGTTGTAATGAATAAAATTCATCTTCAATATTTAAGAGGGAGAGACAAGGAACAGAGAGAGTGAGCATTTCATTCCGTCTTGCTAAAACGAACGACGATGTGTTGTCCGAGGCGGACCAATGGCCCCTCATTTGAGAAACACTGAGAGCGCTATGATCACATGTGTTCAAACTCACCCTCCCTTTCGAGAGCCATGGAACGACAGCGATCGCCTGCCACTGCAAAAAGGCCTGTGACAGAAGGGCAAGCCACTGGGACAAAGAAAATAATTTGTTTGGAAATGTTATAGACTGAAGAATATAGAAGCTATCTTCAACAAAGACCTTTCTTTCTTGACTTCCAGGCACGAGAGTCACATAGGGAGCTGTGGGGAGGATATGAGCCAGGTGGGCATGGGCACTGGGGCGACTATAGGTCTAGTACTCTTGGAACCCACCTGCCACTGGATACCCTGAACTCTGCGAATCTAAAGAAAGGGATATCTCAAATATTTTTAGTTCCTTCTCTCAACTAATTATTGGGAACTCTGCAGCTAATTATTGAGAAACAAAAGACAGCTTCCCCCTGGAGGGCAGGGCAACAGAGCTTGCAGCTACATTTCCCAGAGGAGCAGGGCGAGACAGGAAGGAGAAACTTCCCTTTAGAGGTTCAGGGAAACAATTGGTGGAGGATGGAAAATCTGTTAGGTAGTGTGGGGACTGTTGACATAGGGATTGTTCTCTTGAGAGCTGGGGAGTTGTGGTGACTTTACAGGAGCCTGCACTTGACTGGGCCTGTCAGTCATGCATGGTGGAAGAGGCTCAGGCTCAGAAGGCCTCACACTTTCCCAAGGATCTGGAAACGGTTAACGGTTGCTGGAGAAGACTTCTCTTCAATTTCTCATACTCTTGTAAATAACCACTGATAGCCCCACTGTTTCACCAGGTTAGACCAGAGTGGAACTATGTCTTATGGACCAATCTGTCATTGGTCATGTGTCTAGGGTGAAGTGAGCATACCTTTGCTCATTCTCTTCCCAGGAAAAGTTCACAGGAAAGAGAACTTCAGTCAAGAGTGTTTCTTCTATTGCATAGCTAGTTGAGAACCAACAACCTGTTGTTCAGCTGTGTGGTGTAGGAAATGAATGGCTTTTATAACTGACTAACAGCAAGCAGAGTTTGAGTGATTTCCCAGCTCTCCCCTCAGTATGGGGAGAAGCTCAGAAAAAGATTGGCAGAGACTTCACATATCTGTTGAGAAGTCTTCTTAACTTAGTGTGTAGTTTCAATGAGAACGGCCCCCATAAGCTCATAGATTTGAATGCTGGGTCATTAGGAAGCAGCACTACTTGAGAGGGATTAGAAGGTGTGGCCTTGTTGGAGTAGGTAAGTTGTCACTAGGGATGGTCTTGGAGGCTTCAAAAGCTCAAACCAGGTCCAGTTTCTCTCTCTTCCGCTGCCTATGGCCTGGATGTAGAAGTCTCAATGACTTTTTCAGCACCATGTCTGTCTGAATGCTGCCATGTTCCTTGCCATGATGACAATTGTCTAAATTCCTGACACTAAGCAAGCCCAAATTAAATGCTTTCTTTGGTGAGTGGCTGTGGTCATGATGTCTGTTCATAGCAATAGAGCATTGACTAGGACACTTAATGTGTGCTTGGATGAAGATAGGAAAAGACCAGATGGACAAAAGGCGTGCTAGATTTGTAAGAAGAGGGAGAGAGAGAGAGACAGAGAGACTGAGACAGACAGAGAGAGAGAGAGACAGACAGAGAGAAGGCCTCTATTCCCACTGCTTCCTACTGCTAGCCCTCTGCAGACAGATCCCTCAAATGATGAGCTGCACAGTCCCCTATACAGTGGACACTCTGCTACAATGTGGCATTTCGAGGGTTGCTATGACAGTGAAATAAAATAACGACTTGGGGCAGTGTGCAAACCACCAGTCCATTACACAAGCCAGTTAATGCTTCTGGTTATATTTTATAAACATTAATGTTGCCAGGATCACTGCACATAACCATTCCAAGACTGGCCCCACCTCAGGATCTTCAACCTTTTCCTTCCTGTTTCCATACCACTCTTCTTCCAGAGTCTGTACAGTGGGCAGGAGTCACGCAGATCTCAGTTCAATGCCATCTTTGTGAAAGAACTTTCCTATCTACACGTCTAAAAACAGTATGATTTCTCATTTTTTATCTTTACAAATTTAAAAATCAATTTGGAATTAATTATTTATCTGCTTTTTGCTTTTATTCTTCCCTGGTTTCCATTTGAAGTTAACTTCTTAAGAACTGGGGACTTTTCTGTTTTATTTGTTGCCAAGCAACCAAGATCTACATTGGTGCTACCTGATAGCAAGGAAATAAAAGCCATACAGATAGCTAAATGTGTTCTAGTAGCCCCATCAGCAACAATAAAAAGAAAGAGAATTAATGTTAAGGATGCATTTTTGCCTACTCTGTTATTTATATATGTGCAATGAATACAAAATTGCAAATGAGACCATTTGTATCTATTCTTCTTGCTAATCCACGGCAGTCTAATGTGTCTTTGACACAGTGCAGCTCAAATACTCAGTGGTTGCTTGTATCAAATGGCTGCTATGCTGCACAGTTGCTAACTAACTTAGCATGCCCAGGTGGTCTGTAGTTACTGAACGCACATATATGAAAATATTTATTTATTTATTTTTGGCGGGTAGAGACTAGAGCTTCTCACCTTTGTGTGAATTCTTCTAAATTCTGTGTTTTAAATCAAGAAATCTTAGATATGATCCTTGTGAAGTAGTTGCAGAAAAACTTTGCTCTAGAGTGTGCCCAGCTGGAGGTCATATTAGAAGGTGGCAGGGACACACCAGAAACTTGTGTTTCCTTATTCTAAAGCAGATACTGTTACTGAATACTCAGACTGAAAGACTTTTAAAAATGTTGTCTGTGGGGTTTGCAATACTCTTTTCAAATCCCCCGTTTCTTTGCTTTGTAGTTTTGGGGTTTGAAGATTGGCCTCACCCATGCCAGGCAAGTGGTCTACCACTGATCTATGTCCCCACATTTTTAATTTTCATTTTGTAACATTGCCTATTAAACTGTCCCTGTTAGCTTGGGATTTTCTCTGTAGCCATGAATTTGCAGTCCTTTTGATTCAGCCTCCTGGGGCAGAGATTAGAGGCTTTTAAAACGGGGCCTGACATTGTCTGGCCACATCAAATGAATTGCTGACCACATCAGATGATGGCACATGATCTTTCTTGACTTGTAAAAAGAGCATCATTTTTGGCCTTAAACAAGGGATTGGACTTTAGGTACCATTGTCATGGTAAATTATCATTTACACCTTGTTTAATAAAATCACTTAATTCTGAACTCTGGGAGTTTTCCAAGAATTTTGACTAAAGCCTAAACCAATCATTTTCTTCCTAGGAGTTTATACTTTAAATTGTTGGAAATTCTATTATCACCCGTACATCTGCAGACCACATGGGCAGGTTCCTTTCATCCTGCTTGTCTTGAGTCTTGGGGGAGGCAAGCGGTGGCTGTGGAGATGCTGGAACATCGAGTCACGGTGTCTACAGGAAATCAGCGCCAGACAGTTCATTTTTACAGCAAGACCCCATGTTTGCAAGTGCTCTATTAAAATTATTCATTGTTAATTGATACCTCTGAGAATTAGAAGCAAAGACAAGTTTGGCAGAAAGAGAGGAAGAAAGAAGAGAAAAAGACACCTCTGTTATATACTTCACGTTGACTCCCCATCTCACAATTCAGTGTAGAGGGTACATCAGAGCTTTGGTACAGCAACCCTATTAAAGATGAAAAATTACCACTCCCTTGTTTGTATGTTTTACACCGTGAGCATCAGCGACTGTGCTCTGAGTTAATGAGTTCTTGCTGGGTCAACAGAAACAACGCTTGCATTGTCAGTCGCCTGCTTCTGAAGCTCTAGGGGCAAAAAAATTGAGAGACCCTGGGCTGCCTGTGTGCTGGATGACTAAATTGTCTCCTGCTATCTAGCTGCAAATCTAGAGCATCAGAGAGCATGGGGATCAGTGACAGCTCCCCTGCAGTGCCAGGAAAAAGACGGGAGACCTCAGCTGATGCCTGCAGCTCCTGGGCATGCGCCGCCCGTCGTGGGGCGGAGCCAGTTGACAATGGACCTTAAAAGTGAGAATTTCTTTGGCTTAGAGGAAAAATCAGTATTCTTTGTGTTTCTTGGTGTGTTTAAATTTTTCTGTTTCCTGGTTATTCTCCATTGGTTTCTTGCTGTGTCCCTTTCAGAAAACGGCTGTCCTCATCCACGCAGGGTCACAGTCTCTATGAGAGCATTACTCAAGAACGAGGGAGGATGAACGCTGTAGACATTTGTCGTGTCAATAATGGTGACAGCAACGCAAGGCTGGTCTGTAGAGATTCCCTGGGATGGCTCTGGCAAGAGATAAAGAGAGATTACTTTTCAAAACATAGGTAGTGGGTCTGAGTCCCGAGTGCTAGTAACCAAACTATAAAGTCTTTTGTTTGGAGTTGGGCACTTCCCTTTAGCTGTTTTCAACCCTGGGCCCACGGTTTCAACTTATCAACTATTCACGATTCACTGCATCCTGATCTGGTCTCGGTGAGATTGAAACAAAGTGCTGGCAATGGGCAGAAGTTTGGGTGAAGAGGATTCAGCCCTCGATGCCTACCAGTGTACAGCCTGGGCAGTTAAAAAGGGCTTAGGGCAGTGGTTCTTAACCTCTTTGTGGCCGAACGACCCTTCCACGGGGAATGCATTTCAGATATCCTACATATTGGATATTTGTATTACAGTTCACAACAGTAGCAAAATTATAGTTATGAAGTAGCAACGAAATAATTTTATGGTTGGGGGGGTCACCACAATACGGGAATTGTATTAAGGGGTTGCAGCATTAGGAAGATTGACAATCACTGGCTTAGAGCCTTGAAACTGGAGGGTGGGACCCTCCCCTGTTAAGACTGTGGGATCTAAGATAAAGATTTACTGTCTTCTAACTCAGTGTCTACATTTGTAAACAGGATAATCTTATTCTGCCTCTGAAAGAGCTGCAGTCAGAAATAACGAGAAAATGCACGTGGAACTTCTGTTATGTTCTAAATGCTCGACAAACAGAATGTGCATTATTGCAGTTTTTACTGAGTAAAACTCCCTGTGTCACAGAATACAGTGATTGATGCCTATGCATCGGAATGAATGTGTGTTTCTTGTATATTACAATGCAAGGCCATTCTTCATTTTAATTGGGTTTGTTTTTCACACTCACGTAAATCTGAATTGAATGTGCACAATATTTGTAACTAATAAAGCACAATCTTATTTATTTTCTTTTGTGTATGAGTATGCACGCATGTGTGTGTGTTTATCTCCCCTCTTGTGAGCATTATAGTATGTGTGTGTGTGTGTCCCTGTCTCCTCTCTCGTGTGTGTGTGTCTGCGTGTGTATGTGTTTGTGTCTCATCTCCCTTCTTGTAATAAGTGCCATCATATGTGTGTGTGTCCCTGTCTCCCCTCTTGTGAGTGAGTAACATGGTGTGTGTGTATGTGTGTGTGTGTGTATGTGTGTGTGTCCTCATCTCCCCTCTTGTGAGTGAGTGCCATGGTGTGTGTGTGTGTATGTGTGTGTGTGTCCCCATGTCCCCTCTTGTGAGTGAGTGCCATGGTGTGTGTGTGTGTGTATGTGTGTGTGTCCTCATCTCCCCTCTTGTGAGTGAGTACCATGGTGTGTGTGTATGTGTGTGTGTGTGTGTGTATGTGTGTGTGTCCCCATGTCCCCTCTTGTGAGTGAGTACCATGGTGTGTGTGTATGTGTGTGTGTGTATGTGTGTATGTCCTCATCTCCCCTCTTGTGAGTGAGTGCCATGGTGTGTGTGTGTGTGTATGTGTGTGTGTGTCCCCATGTCCCCTCTTGTGAGTGAGTGCCATGGTGTGTGTGTGTGTGTATGTGTGTGTGTGTCCCCATGTCCCCTCTTGTGAGTGAGTGCCATGGTGTGTGTGTGTGTGTGTGTGTATGTGTGTGTGTGTCCCCATGTCCCCTCTTGTGAGTGAGTACCATGGTGTGTGTCTATGTGTGTGGGGATGAGAATAGAACTTGCAGCAGTTGGTTCTCTTTTTCCACCATGCAGGTCCTGGGAATGGAACTCAGGTCATCAGGCTTGGTGACAGGACTTTTACCCACTGATCTATCTAGCTTGCCCCTTCCAACTGCCCTAACATAATTTAAAATATACCCACCTACCGACTGCTAGACTCTTTCCTCCCAAAGTCTGCAGACTTTTTCAAGAGGCTGCCCGTGAGTCTGTGCCATCCCAGAATGAGGGCCCTGATTTCATTGCAATGGAAGGGTCAAGATAGAAAGACACACATTTCTTCTCCCCTGGCTTCCATCTGTGATTCTATCTGCATAGTGCCATGGCAACCACCTTAGTTAGGCAGCTACTTCAGCTTTGTGAAGCCAGCCAGCTGGTTTCGGTCTTCTGTCTCACCGTACTGGTGAGTGTCCGTCCTGACATTATGCGCAGGACCTAGATGTATGCCTTCACATTCCAGAAATGGCTTTGAGCATTTAAAGGGGTAGCTGCTTTATTCCAAAGACCGGCCTTTCCCTGCATGTACGAGGAGAATCATGAGCAGTGATTATGTGTGCTGAAAGGTGGGCTCGGCTGTTGCTGCTTTTAGATGCTTTCCTTGTGTTTGGCTAGGGTTGGGGGACAGAATTTAAGTGGGGGTTTACCTAGAGCAATCTCGCAGCAGTGGAAGACTGCACTGACAAGGGCCATGTGGACAGTTTTCTTGTTTCAAGTTCTGTATTGATTGCATAGGACTCTTGTGGTCTCAAGAATGCTAAGATTCAAAGGGCAAGGTATCTTAGCAAAGGTCTTCCTGTCTTTCAGCTTCAGGTTTATCATCAGAAAGTGCATTTCCTACCCCCTGCAAAGGAGACAGAGTGTTGTGTACGTTCTCAGCAGGGAATGGCACAGTCTAAGTATGTAATTAGCAGTGTCTTTTCTTTATTTTTGAGTGTTTATACCTACGGCTGCAGTCACTAGAACACATCCTTTTTATGCTGGTGTGTCCTATGAAAGTTTAAAAAATGCTCTTTTTAAAAGTAAACAGAAGATGCTAAATAACATTGATTTTCATTGAAAAATTTAAAACTGTGTTTTGGGTGTGTGCGTGTATCAGAGGACAACTCGCAGGAGCTGGTTTTCTATTCTAAACCACTGAGCTACTCTGCTGGTCAGCTTGCATTTTAATAATAATGATTACCATCCATGGTTGGCCTGGAGATTTTAGTTCTTAGAATTCCACCTGGAATCTCTCTGGTCCTGTGCTGGGGCAAAGAAGAGCAGTTCCTGAAGCTGTGTGAGACACAACCGTGGGGTTCCTCCTTGTATAGCACTGAGAGCTAGTGGCCTTGACAAATGGCAACAAGGAATGATTTTCCAAAGGCTTCTTCAAAACAAGCCACACCGCTCCTATTGCAATCAGCTGATTCCTGTTTTTCAAGCATTCAGAGGAAGAAATGTGTGCCAGGAGTGTACTTCTGCATGTTACCCAAAGGGAGCTTCCCAGAGCCATGGGCAGGTGTAGGGTCCACAGGAGAGCATTCTCCTATGCTTGCCTATGTCAAAATCATTCTTCTATGTACCTTTTTTCCCTCACCCTATCATTCAAATATAATGTAATACCCCTCTCCACCTGGAATCCACAGACCCATTTTTTTATTCTTAGTAAGACCTAGTTCAAATTCATTATGTCATAGAATGTTAAGGGTGGTGGTGGTTGGAAGAGCCCACCTAGAGGCAGGCTGTAGCAAAGGTGTCACGTAGAGAGAGCAGAAGAAATGCGACCTTGTACCGTTATCCAAATAGCTAAGCCATTTGCCTTAAAATAGTACTAAAGAGCAGTAGTTATAAAGGTCAATACTGAAAGGTTTCTCTTGTGGGGTGCCACCCCTGCCCCCGAATTACTCTGGAGGCATCATCTTGTTTCAACAGGATTTAGCATGGGTCTACAGGAGAACTGATATGCCATCTTGTTAGAGCGACTTAACTGTTTCTTCCTCACCAGACCGTGGGACCCTTGAGGACCATGGTAATGTCTGAGCCGCGTTTGCATTCTTTGTGCTGACATAAGGTTCGAGTAGGTGTTTGTATGAACTAGTCCAACGAAACCTCAGACTTATTCTCTTCACATTCTTCATGGAGGAACCTCATTATCAGTAATGACTATGCAGCCCTTTCTGGTCAGAATAAAATTTGCATAACTTTGCATATTATAATCGATGATTTTAAAAATTGAAGCCTTGTATGGGGCAAGTTTTAGTAGTGAAATATGTATGATCTGAGGAACTTAAGGAACTTTAGAGGGGTAGGCCTTGAAGTAGACATTTGTGGGACTCCTGATACTTCATCCATGAGAGCTGGCTTGAAGACTGGGAGTCTCAAGCCCAAGTCCCAGTTCTGTCTGTCTCCTCCATCACAGAAAGTGGCCACGGGCAACTCTTTGGAAACTCGCTTTCATGTGTATAAAATAAGTATCATGAGAAACAAAGGGACAGATGTGATGGTTAGTGGTGCTCTTACAAAGGCTGAACACATTTTGAAATTTGCCATATAACTACTTCAGATATTTATATAGTGTAGCTCAATTTCGATAGCAAAATGTAATGTAATAACCTTACTTATCTCATTTAGGAAACAGGCATCAAAATCCCCATGAGATCAAACTGCAGAAGACAACTCTCCAATGGAGATTTTTTTCCATGGTTTCATCCTAATGAGCTTCAGTTGCCATCTTGACATAACCTGGCATCATCTGTGAGGAAAGCCTCTTTTGAGAAATTTCCTAGATCCACCTAGGGAGGACTGTCCTCCTTGATGCAGGAAGACCCAGCCCACTGTGGGCAGCACCATCCCTAGGCAGGTGGTTGTATAAGAAAGCTAGCTAAGTAGGAGCTTGTGTGTGTGTGAGAGAGAGCAAGAGAATGAGGCAGCCAGCAGCCTTCTTCCATTCCATGGACACTTATCTTTTCTCTCCTCTTTCACACTCCTGGGCATCCTGATTGGCAAGCTTTCATAGAAGGTGACTTTTCTGGAGACAGCTCTGAAGACCCAGGGCAAGCCCAGCAAGGACTGCTTTTACTGTTTCTCGCCTTTAAAATATTGTAGCTAACTCATAATAATGGACCGTATTTCTGGGATATGATGTGATATTTCAATGCATATGAGGAAGATATAATAACCAGGTCCGGGTGATTAGTCATCTACCACCTCAGATGTTTGTCTATTCTGGGGACCTATGGAACCCTCATGACTGTTTTGAAGTGCAGAATTAGATGTTGTCAAGGGTAATTGCCATATCCGTCTCCTCAAACATTTATCTTTTCTTTGTGTTGGGAGCATTCCAGATCCTCTCTGTTATTTTGAAATATAGAATTAACTTTGTCGAGCATAGTTACCCTAGTATGCTGTGTGGTGCCAGAAGTTACCCATTCCTGGGGGGTTCGAGAGATGGGTCAGAGGTTAAGGGCACGGGCTGCTCTTCCAGAGGTCCTGAGTTCAATTCCCAGCCACCACATGGTGGTTCACAACCAACTATAATGCTATCTGGTGCTCTCTTTTGGTGTGTATGTACATAATAAATAACGAAATCTTTAAATTCACAAACATACACACAAAGAACTTTTCTCTCCCCACTTGACTGCACCCTAATTCTTGAATTCTTTTACCATGAGTTCCTGAAATACTTCAGCAAGCTGCCCTTGTCCTTGAGGCTTGCTTATGGTGCTTCTCCAGTGCATTGGCAGGAGGAAACGGGGGTAGGGTTGGTAGTGATCCCAACTTCAGAGGGGTTTGAGGACAAAGAACAAGGATGTTGGGGTGGGAGTTTAGAGAGAGACTGATAGGAAAAATTGGGTCAAGGGACATACAACAAAGACCCAGCTGAGAGTAGGAGTGGAGATTTAAACCAGAAAGAAGTAAAGTAAAAAGTAAGTTTTACCATCGCCTCTTTCCAAGTCATTGTTCAGCCTAAGAATCTGCTTCTAGTGGAAACAAAACATGCGACCTTTTTTGGTCACTAGGATATGTAGAGGCCCAAAGAGAAAAGAAAGAATTATTTCTTGGAAAATGCATCTTTAGTCCCCTCTCCTCAGAACACTTCACATATATTTTGGTCGTTAACAAATGCAAGGACAAACTGGCTAATCAGAGCCTTACACTCTGGAAGCTTTTAATCCTTACATTCTTTAAGTCTGGAGATGGGCAGATATGTAAGGGGATGCCGGCAATGCTCAAGGCAATCCTTGCCCCCTAGAGGGGGACTGTACCCCAATTAGTGTGTGTGCCGAAACCTCCTGAATGATGCTGTATAGGAAGAGGCCAAGGAAGCACGTGCAATTTCACTGCATTGAATCTGAACAAGTAATTGACCTGTGAAATTCGGATGCAAATAGTGTTCTTCCTAAATCATGTTATTTGGCTCTTTTCCCAAAATGAGTCTGTGAACATTTTATCTTTGACCTTGGCCCTACCCTGTAGTATTTCTGTTTCTCAAGAAATTTCTATTTTTCAAAATGAATTTTTATTAATTTTGATGGTATTGATAACTTTTCTTTTCCTGTGGAAACAAGAGCAAAACCCTTCCCCAGCGTAGCAGATCTTCTGGCTTCCATTGTGAGGTCAACACATCCTTAAAATATATTGGCTGATTAAATTCAGAAGACTTTTCTATTATCCAATGTCTCTCTCTGTTCCGTTCTAATTAGTGTTAAGAAAATTCAAGGTTAATTAAGCATTATGTAATCTATTTATGAGGTTATTTTCCATCCTTTTCTGTTTGTTTAACATATCCTTTGTAGTTTGATTTGATCTTTCTACAACTGCCTGACCTGTAGGATTGTTTGGTATACCTGTAATATGCTTTATATTATAATAAGCAAAAAATTATTTCATTTTCTTAGAGACACATGCTGGACCATTATCTGTCTTTATTTGTGAAGGTATACCTATGATGGCCGTAACTTCTAATGAATGTGTGATTATTGAATCAGTCTTCTCTGAGATCAAAGCAGTTGTCTATTAAAAACCTGAATAAGTTTCAATGGTGTGGTGTACCTACTTTGATTTCCCCAAATCTGCAAAGTGAAACACATCCATCTGCCAGTTTTCATTCTTTTGAGTACCCTTTGGGTTACTCCCTGCAGTTAGTAGTGTTTGGTTATAAAAAGAGCAAGTAGGACATCTCTTTATAATCTCTTTAGCTTGTTGACGTGTAATAGAAAACTCTTTAAGCCTTTGCTGTTGACATGATGTTTCTTATGAAATTCTGAGGCCTTCAATACACTTCCCATCAATAATTGATCAATCTTTGCATTACCTTGTGCTAGAGGACCTGGCAGACCCATATGGGATCAGATGTGTGTTACATATTTGGGACAAAGTCTATCCCTGATTATATCTTGAACCTATATAAATTATGAAGTCAGTTCTGTATCATTTTGTATAAATTCAGCAGTTTCAATATGCAAGACAACTCTTTCTGCATATTGTCAATCAGTAACTATATTAAGATGTTCTTTAAAATCCCTTAGTACCATGAGAATAATGTATAATTCTGCCTTTTGGACAGAATTATAAGGGCTTTGTTCTACCTTACTTAAATCTTCTGATTTGTAACCTGCCTTTACTGATTTATTTGCATCAGTATAGAATGTACAGGGTCCAGTTATTGGTGTGTCCCATACAATGCGAGGAAGGATCCAAATAGTTCTCTTTAAAAGGAAAATTCTATCACTTTTGGCATAACTCCTATTAATTGCTCTAAAAAATAGTACAAGCTCTTTGCCAATTTTCTGTAATTTTTAAATTTCATCAGTAGTAAAAGGCACTATAATCTTTGCTGGGTCTATACCTGCTAGTTGACAAAGTCTCAATTTTCCTCTTATTATTAATTCAGAGACTTTTTCCACGTAAGTTTTTAATTTTTTACTTGGTTTATGTGGTAAAAGATTCATTCTAAGATAATATCTTCCCTTTGCATTAAAATTCCTGTAGGGGAAATACTGGAAGGCAATATGACTAAAATGCAATTAAGATTTGGATTCACCTTATCCACATGTACCTCTTATAATTTTTCTTCAATGCCAATCAATTCCTTTTACACTTTAGCTGTTAATTCTCTGGAACTACTTAAGTCTTTGTCATCATCTAAGGTTTTGTTTAAATAAACTATTAGATCAGGTGTTATCCCAACAGCTGGTCATAGACTGGAAATGTCTCTTAACAATCTTTGAAAGTCATTAAGAGTCCACAATCAGTCTCTCCTTAATTTGTGCCTTTTGTGTTCTAATTTTCTGTAATCCTATTTTATAACCTAGGTAATTGACAGAATCTCCTCTCTGTGTTTTTCAGGAGCAATTTGTAATCCCCATTTATGTAAAACTTTATTTACTTCTTCAAATATTCTTTCTAAAGTATCTCTATTTGAATCAGATAGCAAAATGTCACCCATATAACGGTAAGTTATAGTTTTAGGACATTGTTTACATATTATTTCTAATGGGTGACTTACAAAGTATTGGCAGAGGGTGGGACTATTGAGCATTTCCTTTGGGAGGATAGTCCATTGATATCTCCTAGGAGGCTGAGAATTATTATAAGTAATGAAGGCAAATTTTTCTCTGTCCTTTTCTTGCAAAGGTATAGTGAAAAAACAAACTATAAGAGGCCATCCTTTAGATAATAGGGAAGGCAAAGGAAATTCAGATTGTAGAGGGCCTATAGGCTGAATTACCTTATTGATAGCTCTTAGATCTGTCACTATTCTCCATTTTTCAGATTTCTTTTTAAGAACAAATACAAGAGAATTCCACGGTCTGGTTGATTCTTCAATTTGGTGACCATCTAGTTGCTCTTGTACCAGCTGTTCTAAAGCCTTCAGTGTCTCTTCTGTTAAAGGCTATTAACAGAAGGCTAATCCACATTAGTTTCCAAATTAACCATTTTAAAGTTAGAGCCATTTGTACCTCTGAAGGTTCTCTAGTGGTTTTGTGTTTTTGTACAGCCTGAATGGCTAGTGACTGTTTTTTATAGTACCTTATAATAGCCTTCCCAGAAACATAAGTTGGTTTATGTCCCATTTCTGGAATTTCAAGAATGTTAATCTGGGTATTCCATTGCTGCAGCAGATCATGACCCCACAGATTTACTGCTATATTAGCCACATGTGGCCTCAGTATTCCTCTCTGTCCTTCTGATCCTATGCATTCAACTCATATTGTGTTTTGTTTCACTTTAGATAGATTTCCAATTCCTAAGAATAAAGCATATGCCTCTAGAAGAGGTCAATTTGGATGCCAAGATTCTGGAGTAATAATAGTCCCATCTGCACCCATGTCCAGTAATCTTTTAATTACAATGTTATTCATTCATACTCTTAGTTTTGGTATTTGTTCCCTTATAGAAGTCTGCCAGAATATACATTTCCTATTGAAATTTTTGATTCATCCTCCATGTTTATTCCATCATCCAGAACAGTATTTTTTTTACAACAGACACTGGATGTTTTAATTCTCCTGGGAGACATGTCCTCCACAGTGACTGGGAATGATTATCACATTTGAACTGGGAGCCTATGAGAGGCCCCTCAAGGAGTTTCCAAATGGTAACAGGCTGTCTTGTTTGTCTTTTGTTGATCTATATTTGTTGGTCCAATGTTGACCTTTGCCACATCTTCTACATAATGCAGAAGTTTGAGGCCTTCTATTTTTGTCATTCTCAGAGGAGACATTATTCCTAAGAATGCATTGTATACAATCCCTTCTCAGATATCCTATTCTGATACAATAAAAACATTTGGCATTTTGATGTCTTTTCATGTCTTTGGAATTTGCTTCTTCTACCCAAGCCTCAGTATTATAGTCAAATGTCTCAATGTTCACTGTATGTAGGATCCCTTCATCCAATGGTGCTGACAGAACCTTTAAAGGTCCAAGTATCTTTTCACATTCTAAGTTGGCATTTTCAAAAGCTAGAGATTCAATAAGTACTCATCTAGCTTCTGGATCCATTACTCCTATTGTACTGCTTTAGTTAATCTTTGTAAAAAGTCATCAAAAGGTTCTCTTTGGCCTTGCTTAACCGTAATATATAATCCAAATTTTCTTCCTAGTTTTTGTATCCTGTCCTAAGTCCCAAGCATTTAAGGCTGCTGTATGGCATAAGAACAAATTTCCTAGGTTTATTATAAAGAGCTTGAGCCTGTGAATCAGTGTAAGTGATAAATTTTCTGTTCACCTATCTATTTTGGGAGCTTCTTTTTGACTGTAGGAAGGATAACATGGCCTTTTCTCTGAAAAAAAAAAAAAGGTGGATTTTGAAATGAGACCCATCACATAGAATGTCAATTACAATGTACAAAACTGTACATACATGGTGATTATGGTTAGCAATGATGAACTGCATTAGGTTAAGTTTTATGTGAGTATATACATGTGTATGTATGGGGTCACACATGTGTCACTGTGCAAGTATGGAGTTCAGAAGACAACATGCTGGAGATGATTCTCTCCTTCAACCATGTCCTTCAACCATGTGGGCTGTAGGGATTGAACATATGTTGCTAGCCTTGGGGGCAAACAACTTACTTACTGGGCCATTTCACTGGTTTGTGTATTTCATTTAAAAAAATTGATAACAGAGAAAATCTTTGAATGTTCTCATCTTTTGAAAAATGCTGAGAGATGATGTATATCTACATTTGCTCATTTTAACTATTTTGTGATTATGTATTGAAAACAAACATGAAAAACACATGTAATTTGTATTTGTTCATTAAAATAAGCAAATAAGTAGAAAGCCTGGAAATATGTGACTATACCATAAACATGCACAGACTATGTGTGTTTCTGCACTCAGGCCTCATTACTCCCGCTAATTACACTCTGTACAGAGAATCCACATGGGCAAATGTGGAATTATCACTCCTACGGAAATTCAGTGCTGGGCCTCTTTGAGCTTTTGACTTGATTATGTCTGTCTTGTAATCACTCTGGAAGCTTGCTTTATATATTAATTAATTTAATATATACTGTGAATCTTTAACATAACCCAAATCTTAAAACAGTATCTCCAGTACAAGTAATTTTTTTCTATAAATCACATTCAGCCTTTGCATGCTAAAACACCACAGAATGCTTCATTACACTATTTTATTTTATTTTCATTTGTGTGTATATGTGTGTGTGTTTGCACATGTGTAAGTGCCTGTGGAGGCCAGGACACAGTCTTGGATTCCCTGAAGCTGTGGTTACAGGTGATTGTGAGTCACCTACATGGGTGTTGGGAACTGGACCTTGAGTCTTCTGCAAGAATAGTGATTGTTTTCAACTGCTGAGCCATCTCTCCAGCCCCAGGAGGGAGAAGCTTTAAGTATGCAAATGACTATCCCAAATAAGAAAGGTGTAAAAAGCACTGCCCAGGGGACAGCGAGGATTCCTGCTCACTGTAGCTGCTGACCAAAAGCCTGAATCTCCAGCCTTGCAGCTGCTCTCAGGTTGGAGCGCCATGAGAGAGCCACTCTTCTCATGCTTATGAAAGTCCCTGGGTATTGATGTGAGGGCAACAATCTAACACACAGGTAAATGTGCAAATACTGAATCCAGAAAACAAGAACCATGGATGTGTGTGTGTATGCATGCAAGTGTATGTACACATGTATGTGTGAATGTATGTTTATATAATTATATATAAGTATGTTGTAAAAGGAGCGGCAGGCCACTTCCACCGCCCAGCTCCCGGCTAGCTTTACCCAAAATAGTTACATGGAAAATGTATTCATTTAAACACTGCCTGGCCCATTATATCTAGTCTCTTATTGACTAACTCTCACATATTAGATTAACCCATCTCCATTAATGTGTATCGCCACTTGACTGGGGCTTACGGGCATGAGTCTAACCAGCGTCCATCTCAGAGAGGAGAGCCATGGCGTCTGCCTGACTCTGCTTTCTTTCTCCCAGCATTCTTTTTTGTCTACTCTGCCTGTCTAAGCTGCTGTCCTATCAAAAGGCCAAGGTAGTCTCTTTATTTAACCAATGAAAGTAACACATAGACAGAAGACCCTCTTACACCATAAGTACGTGTGTGCATGTCTATGAGTGTACATGTATATGTATATTTATGTATATGCATATGATGAACAGATACCACACAAAAAAAATTAATCCCCCAAATTAAGAAACCACTCAGTCTCACATATGCATGTTGACTTACAATCATGATGACAACATTTGACCTAAGAGACAGCTCTCCTGTCAGTTACAGTGGCCCATATTTTCCGTCAGCCTCCAGGTTTGTGTTTCTTTTGCACCATCACCAATGTTTTGGACTGATAATGAGCAGACATCTTGAAATCACTGAGGTCAGCTTTCTGCCTGGGATAGAGATCTGGAACTCCAGCACCAAAGCTGTCTGTGTTTCCAGAACCATCTGCTGCTGGGTTGCTGAGTCAGGGCATGTTAGTGGGGCTGGACCAGCTCCATTTCTCGGTTCCAGTGTATAGCATTTATAAAAATCTCCTCTGCTTGAGTAGGCCCCTTGCCTTGTCACATGACAGAGTGACCTATCTGGATCTTTGAGGAAAGAAGAAGGCAGGTGTTACTGTGGAGGAACAAATGCTGCAGAGAAGAACATAGGGGATGACATTTACCCATTCTGTGGATAAGTAAAACAGTTAACATTCTCAGAATTTGACAGATGTAGTTAAGCTCAGCAAATAAATTTGAGGCAGTAATAGATGTTTAAAATCTGCTAACAGATTTACTCTTGAAGTTATTTTCTGAGCATTTTGAATTTTGCCAAAGGATGTTGATGTTTCATAACTTCCTGTCATGGGGAACAATTACATGGGGAGGGAAGGAGAGGAAAACACACATGGTTCCTTAATCCCTTCATCAGTTAACTTCCAGACCAAGAATGTAGAACAAGGCATTGACTGTGGGTGGACCCTAATGGGAAGGACCAATTGCATGACCTCAGCTGAATCACACAGCTGCTGGTCCTTAGTGATACATCTCCTTACCATCAGGTTAGCTTCTGCAAACAGAGGAAAACCATCCAGATGAGCTTTGTGATGAAAATGAAATGCACCAGTTCATGTAACCAAAGTGTTTTGTATGGGCTTTTGATATGACTTGACCCAGGGCCTCAAATGGTGTTTTAGTAGTTTTGTTGATGATGTACCTGTTTCTTCTCTCTGCACAATGCAAAATTTGTTTTCATTTGTGCTGGTTGATATTAATTGACAGGTAAAGAATCACATGAGAGACAAGCTTCGGGGATTCCTGCTAATTTTTGAATTATTCTCATGGATATTGAAGTGCTTCTAGAACAACACATAAATATAATGCTGTATTATCACTACTACTTATAGATAGCATGTATTTAGCTAAATATAGAGGCATTAATATTGATGCATGTGTATACCTCTGATCCTTACAGTTTAGTAAGTGTTATGGAAGATAACAGTAAATAAGAAATTAAAACTGGTCTCCAAAGAATGAGAATCCAGCAGGGATATTGATATGTAGAAAAGAATTTAGTTATGGAAAAGCATCTATGGGAAAGAAGGGAACAAAATGCAGGTGGACCTTGGGGAGGGCAATGAGAAAGGGGATAAATTAGAAAAAAGCGTAATGACACACCCATGAAAACATCAAAGGGAGACCCATTGTTTGGGTGTTAACATAATGAATTAAAAGTAATTAGTTGTAATAAGAGGCAAAGAGGGGTGATTGCTGAAGAGCAGCATGTGTAGGCAAGCCAAGAATGTTGTGATGTATCAGTCTGGACCAAAGGAAATTTGGAGCATACACCTACACATTTGGGAGTTGGAAGAAGTTGCTGTAGTTCCTAAAGAAGGTGCCTGTAAGCTCGCTCCTGGAGGAGCGGAAGGTAAGAGAAGAGAGGAGAGACTGGGTGTCAGAACTGAAGGAAAGGGAGACAGAGCAGAGAAATAACACGAGAGCAAATGAGGATGGGAGCAAGAGCAGGCCAGTCACTGTGGTTCTAGCCCCCTTCTATTGGTCCATACATCCTCTGCTGTTTTGCTCCATTACTATTGGCTTTTAAATTTTCTCTCTAAAAGTCTGTAAGCCCAAATTAACACTTGGTATTGACATACAGAATGATACTTTATGCTCAGTCCTAAATGGCCTTTCTGAAGGATGGAAACTTCTTCCCCAGAGCTCCCTTCGAGTGAAGCTAGAGCCCTGGAGTTGGGGGTTCAGCAGAGCTGAGGCTCGAACCTCCTGGGACAGCTCATATCTGGCAGAGGCCATAAAGGCCACCTTTGAGATTTTGTTTTCTTTTTATCTCCTCTTATTTCTCAGAATTTTCTGAAAATGCAAGCCAATACCCAGCAATATGCCTGTGGTTGATCAACTCGGAAGGTCTGCAGACTTCAGTCAAGGTGCCACGAGCAGACCCTGAGCTTGGTGTGGCAGCCAAGGCAGCTTGTGAGTGGCTGCCAGTCTGGCAGAACGGTCAGGTCTGAATCCTCCAGAGTTGAGTGTGGTGGCTTTCAAACGAAAACCTAATTCTAGTCTCCTCTAAGGGTTGCTACTATCTGATATTCCCAGTGAAAGATGAGTGTGCATGGCTGGTTTGGCTCACCAAATTTCTCTTCGGTCCAGTTGAGACTCAGAAAATGATGAATTGGATGCACACATGTCCTCTGTCCTATTGCCGCCATGACTGTCACTGTATGAACAATGAGAGCCACCTTCTTAAGGATGGGTAATACTGACTTCAGTTACAAGGCTACCATTGCATTTGGAATTCTCAATTCCAAATTCTGCAGAGGCCAGTGCCATCCTAACGGCCAGCCACTGGCATTGTTGATGTCTTTTTCTTTTACCACACACAGGCCTGTAACCAGAGCAAGAGGGGCGTTTTTTCATTAGTCTTAAGCTAGCTCTATTACAGCTGCCCTCAAGTGGTAAGTTGGAGAATTTCACTCTGATCTTAAGAACAAAGTTATTCTCCCTCAAATCTCGCTTGTTTGCTACCAAAAAGATGCCTAGAAAATATGCAAATGGTTTCTAAAGTTTTCTAGAATTAAAGGAGAAAGAAAATTGCCCATATCTTTACCATTTAGATAACAGTTCTTAAAAAGCATCCACTATTTTTTTATTTCTTTAAAAATTATTACTGTTGTTGTTATCGTGTGTGTGTGTGTGTGTGTGTGTATGTGTTTTGAGACAGAGTCTCTTTCCATATCTCTGGCTGTTCTAAAATTCACTATGTAGACCATACTGGCCTTGAACTCATAGAGATTCACCTCTGCCTCCTGAGTGCTGGGATTAAAAGCGTGCACCACAAAGCCCAGGCAAAAGAGCCAGTGGATTTTTTTAAAATTTTATTTTATGTGTATGAATGTTTTACTTGTACGTGTGTCTTTCTACCACATTTATGCAGTGTCCATGGAAATCAGAAGAAGGCATTTGATCCCCTGGAATTGGAGTTATGGATGGTTGTGAGCCACAGTGTGGGTTCTGGGAATTGAATCTAGGTCCACTACTAGAACAGCCAGTGTTCTTAACCACCGTGCCATCTCTCCAGCTCCTCTTTTTATTTTTTTAACCTATGAAGAAAGACTTTGGCTTTTAGGGTGAGGAAACACTCACACATGTCAAGGCATCATTGCGAGGGATCCTCGGCAAAGCAGAGAAGGGAACTGGGGGAGCCAGGACTGGGGGAACCAACATCATGTTTACTCTGATGGTCAGAATTCTTTCTGTGGCTATGCAGATGCCAACAACTCAGAGCTTTAAGACCCCGAGGTTCTCCTCTAGGCCTGCTTGTTCACCTCGCCGCCCTTGGTTTATTCTGAGTCACATTTCAGAGTGATCTAGTGCCGCCAGGTGCTCAGAACAGGAACTCACCCTGCCCAGGGAGAAGAGGGAAGATGTATGACACACTGCTTTGGAAGAACAGCTTCTCAGGACCAGAATAATAAGAAAAGGAAAAAACATCTGGGCGGTGGTGGCACACGCCTTTAATTCCAGCACTCAGAGGCAGGTGAATCTCTGGGAGTTCGAGGCCAGCCTGGTCTACAAGAGCTAGTTCCAGGACAGGCACCAAAGCTACAGAGAAACCCTGTCTCAAAAAACAAAACAAAACAAAAAAACCAAACCAACCAAACAAACAAAACAAACAAACAAACAAAGAAAAGCAAAAAAAACAGATCACGTGTAGTGAGCATAGTGAGCCGGAACTTCCCAGTACAAGGTGTACCCATTGCAACATACAGCTTAGACCTTCATCAGAACCTTAGTCCTGGAGTTGACACTTGCTACTTGAGACAATGATATCATCACTATGACTCTCTCTACAGAAGAATCTGAAGATGTTTTTGCAAAACCTATTATTTTTTGTTTTTAAATTAGATTAAAAAGAAAAACAATCCAAATTCCCACTCTCTTCCCTCCTCCCATTCCCACCCCACCTCCATCTAATCCTAAGAAAGGGTAAGGCACATTGCTTGGTGGAGGGTCCATGGCTCTCCCTACTATACCTAGGCTGAACAAGGTATACATCCAAAGAGAATAGGATCCCAAAAAGCCTGTACATGCAGTAGAGATAAATCCCAGGGCCACTGCCAGTGGTCCCTCAGTCTGCCCCAGCCATACACTGTCAGCGACATTCAGAGGGACTCGTTTGGTCCTATGCTTGTTCCTTCCCAGTCCAGCTGTTGTTGGTGAGCTCCCATTAGCTCAGGTAGACTGTTTCAGTGGATGAACCCTTCATGGTCTTGACCTCTTTGCTCATATTCTCATTCCTTGTACTCTTCAACTGGACCTTGGGAGCTCAGTCCAGTGCTCTGATGTGGGTCTCTGCCTCTGTTTCCATCTGTTGTTGGACAAAGGTTCTCTTAAGTCCCCTCAGTATTGGAGCAAGCTATGTTTCCCATAAAATTATTTTTGTTGCTACTTCATAACTGCAATTTTGATACTGTTATGAATCACAATGCAAATATCTGTGTTTTTCTAATGGTCTTATAAACTCATCAGTGAAAAGGTTGTTCAACCCCCAAAGGGGAGTCAAAACTGACAGTTTGAGAACCATTAGTGCAGATCAACTGATTGGTTCAGTCAAACCTTTGAATGAATTCCACTTGGGTACAGATCTGTGAAAATTTCTGTTGGTTAAATTATCAATGACTAGATAGACTATGGCCCAGGCTTATACAAAATTGACGATAACCCTCTCAAAAATTCATGGCAGGATAAATTAAGACAGAAGACTTGGATGTGGAAATTGACTGACTACTGATAGTCTACATACTATAGCCAATACTACTGGCATTTCAGACTAAAAAAAAATTGACAAATTTAAGTTAAGAAATAACACTGAAGAAAATTTGAGGCATTCCATAATAGATGAATATAATAAAATTATCCCAATTCCACTGCTCAAATTCTAATGCAGACCTTTTGATATGTTTACTTCTATATTTGTTTCTATAAATATGATCTCAAAATAACTTATTTAACAAGAGAAAATCTTGATAGGAGAATAGACAGGAACATCCTTCTATTACTTTTGGATTGAGATATTTTAGAGAAACTAGAAAAAATTTAATGTAATTTTAAAAAGCTAGACAAAACTATTCACGGCCTGCTCCCTCCTTCCTTTATGTTTGCACATTCTGTTGCCTTTTTAAATTTCTCCATGCTTTTTCCCTTAAGAGAGCCTTCATATCAGGTGGTGGTGGCGCACACCTTTAATCCCAGCACTCAGGAGGCAGAGGAGGTAGATCTCTGGGAGTTCAAGTCCAGTCTGGTCTACAGAGTGAGTTCTAGGACAGCCAGAGCTGTTACACAGAGAAATCCTTTCTCAAAAAAACAAAAAACAAAATGAACAGCAACAAAAGATATCTTCCATGCCTCTCATTGTCCCTCTTCTTCTTCTGAAATTTTTCTAAAATTTTAAAACATACTTTTAAAAAAGATTTATTTTATTTTTAATGTGTGTGTGTGTGTGTGCTTGCACATATGAGTGCAGATACCAGTGGTGACCAGAAGAGGGCACTAGATTCCCTGGAGTTGGAGATACAGGAGGTTGTAGATACAATACTAGATATGGCTACTGGAAATGGAACTTGGGCCCTTTGTAAGAGCAGCAAGCTCTCTAGTCCCCTTGTTTTTGATCTATAACAATCCTACTCAAATTTAAAGACACCTATGCTCCAAAACATGTGAGATTTGTCTTCCAAATCTTTTGCTTAACATATTTTTCAGTTCCATTCATTTTTCTTTATGGTTGAATTAAAAAAAATTTCCTTGTGTCTGTACCATATTTTCTTCATCTGTTCATCTGTTGATATGCCTCTAGGCTGGTTTCATTTTTTAGCTGTTTTGAGCAGTTTTTCTTTTCTATTCTTTCATGTTTTTTTGTTTTTTTTTGTTTTTTTCCCGAGACAGAGTTTCTCTGTGGTTTTGGAGCCTGTCCTGGAATGAGCTCTTGTAGACCAGGCTGGTCTCGAACTCACAGAGATCCACCTGCCTCTGCCTCCCAAATGCTGGGATTAAAGGCGTGCACCACCACCGCCCGGCTAAGCAGTCTTTCAATAATGTGCATGTATCTATCTGCTCAGGCATCTCTGAAGCATCTGAAGGCCACCATGTTAAAAGAAAATTGTTTCTTTCAGAATGTAAGGTATTTCTATTTACAAAGGTAGCTCATGCCCCAAATAAGCATTTTCCAGCTTTACTATACTACTGTTTTATTTTCTGAGGGTCTGTGTCATGCCAGCACTGGACCAGGTTTATTTATTTATTTATTTTTTGTCATTAAGAATCTGGTATAAAACACATCTTTCTATCATATTTTAATGATGTTACTAATATATTATTGCTACATATTTATTTATTCATAGAGTTCATTTGTATCCAACTAATAATCTCATACTGGCAGATGTATCACTTAATAAGTAAAAATGATCAAAATCTAGAGAGAACAACATTTAATTGCCTGTGTAAGACGAAGGCTTGTAGAATGCAAACAGGTTCATCAAACAGCTGTTCCCGTGACACCTCAATTACGCAGAGAAGTTTTATATAGGTCTTATGCACCATGTTATGATTAAACTGTGGGAAGATATTTTACCAGTGTAAACAATAGGAATAAAAGGATTGAATTTTAAAAACAAGGAAGTAAATGCTCAGAAAAACAATCTATTGTATCAGTGCCATCTCCTTCCAGGTATTAGAACTGATGGGCACGGTTTTCACATGATGTTTGCTCATACCCAGGTTTGATCGTGTGGTCCCCAGCTACCCTTTTTGGAAGCAACGACAACTACATCTAGATAATGTTTGTATTTAGATTCTCTGAAAAATTGTAAGTAATAGAGAACATGGGAGTCCAAAGAAGTCAGATTCTAGAATTGTCCATCCATCCATCTTCCTTCCTTCCTTCCTTCCTTCCTTCCTTCCTTCCTTCCTTCCTTTCCTTTTGTTTCCTTTTTATTTTGAGACAGGGTTTCTCTGTGTAGCTTTACAGCCTGTCCTGGAATTTGCTCTGTAGACCAGGCTGGCCTTGAACTCACAGAGATCCTCCTGCCTCTTATCTACATTTCATTAATGATGATGTGATTGTTCAAATCAGACCAGGAGTCTCAGAGTCAAGCCTTCTCTCCTTTCTCACCTAGAATCTCCAGTCAAGAGTGATATGAAGCCAGTGGGAGACTCCTCATTTTATTTAGCAAAGGAAGGTAAGGGGCGGGTATAATTCTATTTCTATGATGGAACCCCTGAGAGCATCCTTAAAAATATCTTGTCACCATTAGTCTCCTTCAGTCAAACCCCATACTGCATAACCGAGACAGAACACTGAAGTGCTTGTGATGACTGAGGGCAATTCTCATCAAAACACCAAATACGGCTGTCTGAAACCTGCCTGTCAGCATAATGCGTTATAGTTAACAGCTGTGTCCTTTCCGCAGAGCAGGAACAGGGCGCAATTACTCACCATCAGGTAAAAACAAAAAGGAGCCATATCTTCTTTTAAAATCTGAAAAGCAGTAAGTTTCAGTTGTCAGTGCCCATTGTGGCTCCATCACTGAGATGTCCTCCCTTCCCCCTCTCTGCAAAGGTCTGTCTAGATTTCTCATGGCTAGTTTCCCTGCTTGTACAGTCTTGATAATATGGAGAACTTTGCATGCTGATCCGGGCAGGATACTGCAGGTCCGTCTCAGCAATTCTTGCTTTCTTCTTGAACTTTATGAAGGCTTTTACAATCTTATCTATAATGGCCATCCAGGCCTGAGTGTTCTTGGACAAAGCCAAGCTTTGCCACATGTTCTATGGGCCAGGATGTCTGAGACTGTCTCCCCATTAACACATTAGCTTCTGTCTTCCCTCCCTTTGGCATTGGTCCTTAACAGAGAATGGTTTCTTTTTTAAGGCCTTTATTTCATCATTTCTCCTTTGATCATTCCGTTTCAGCTCCTAGTCTTGAAAGAAAGCTTCCTACATTGTGCAATATATATATATGCCACTTTTGGAGACAAGGTCTCACTGTTTAGCTCTGGCTTCCTTGGAGCTCACTATGGAAAGCAGGATGTCTTATTTAGGTTCTGGGGATCTGAACCCAGGTACTCAGATGCATGCACAGCAAGCATTTTACCCGGTGAGCCATCTCCTAAAACCCCGAAGGTCTTCTTTAATGAGTGAGTGTCATGAAATGAGGACTAGCAGCCGTGGCTGGCTGCCCTCTGTGTCCAGGCACAGACAGAAATAACGTGTTTTTATCTTAGGGAAAATAGATATTTTTTAAGTCAATTTCTTTTATTATTTTGTGTGTGTGTGTGTGTGTGTGTGTGTACATAAAGGCCAGGAAGGGTTGTCAGATTCCCTGGAGCTGGAGTTAGAACAGCTGTGAGCTATCTGACATGGGTGGTGAGAACTGAACTGAGTTCCTCTGTGTCTTATGGTCTCTATGGCTGTGAAGAGACACCATGACCATAACAATTCTTATAAAGGAAGCATTTAATTGGGATGACTTTCAATTTCAGAGGTTTAGCCCATTATCGTCATAGCAGGGAGCATGGCGGCATGCAAGCAGACATGGTACTAGAGAAGAAGCTGTTACAGGCAGGCAATAGGAAATAGACTGTCACACTGGGTGGTATCTTGAGCATAGGAGACCTCAAAGCCCACCCCCACAGTGACTCACTTCCTCCAACAAGGCCACACCCACTCCAACAAAGCCTCTCTTCCTAATAGTGTCACTCCCATTGGGGGCTGTTTTCTTTCAAACTAGCACACTCTGCAAGAGCAGTTTATGTTTTTAACTACTGAGCTGAATCTCCAGCGCTTGTTAAATCAAATATTTATCTTAGCCATTGTGCAAGCCGCTTTACAGATCTTTTTTTTTTCTTAATCACTCAAATTTCACAACACCCCCTAAAAACAGCAAGAAGGTAGGTATGTTACCCCACACTTTGCACAAAGAAACCAGGGTTTAAAACAACATCTCTGTTTCTTTTCTTTCTTTTTTTTAAAAGTTCTTCTATGTTGATATTGTCTCATCATGAATTCCCTAACATTGGACTTTTGTAATTTTTCTTTCCCCATAACACCACAACACCACTTTAAAGTTTCACATGGCCTTCATAAATAAGTAAGATCTAGTTTTGAACATAGAAATATCACGCATGGGGGCTGTGAGATGGCTCATCAGGAAAAGGCACCTGCCACCAAGTCTGACAACCTGAGTTTAATCTCCCGAACTGACATAGCAGGAGAGAACTGAGTCCTGAAGGTTGCCCTTTGACCTCCACATGGATGTCTTGGCATGCCCTATCGGCCCAGATACCTAGGTAAACACAGCAAAAATCACCCCTCTCAAAAAAAAAAAAAAAAAAAAAAGAAACAAAACATTGTTCATGATTCTCTGGGAACTTTCTGGAAGTTTTAGTTTGAGATTCTATCCTGAGACTCTGAAACTCAGAGGCTGTAATTCCCAAGAGAGAGGGTATCTTTGAGACCAAAAGGTTTCAGAGGGCACTGAGAGAACTCATAGTTTGTAATACAGAGTAATTGTTGCGAAGAACCCAGTCCTTCCCTTACATGCGTTGCTCACAGAGTAATTCTTGAGAGTCCTGCTGTTTCGCCATGATCCTATAATTTAAGAAATTACTGGAGAAATGTCAGGCATTACTTATGAGATTTAAATTCAGAGGGAAAGAAACAGCTCTTGGACTCTGCCCCAAGGACATTCTGAATGGATTCCAGGCACTCTTTACTGCTTCGTGCTGATGGATGTTCTGTTTGGCTAAAGCCTGCTGTTTCACGGTTTCAATGCCATGCTCGAGCTTCACAGAAATTCCCAGAGGCACAATCAGCATCTGCCCCCTGTTCTCCATCACTTTAAAGAAATATTGCCGAAGACTGTGAGAAAACTTAAGGAAATTACGAGATACTTAAACATGTCCATCAATCAAAGCTCTTTCTAATTTTTACAGATCTTTTAGGGAATTTTAAATGAAACTTCAGATGCAGCAGGGGCTAGTTGGAATAAAACGACAGCACTTAAAGTCCATGTAGGTCAGCCTCTGAGTCTCTTAAGTCTAGAGGATGCTAGATTCTTGGCTAACTATGGATCTTAAAAGGTATTTTGTAAAGCAGAAATCATCCTTCGGATTTGGGTTCGGATACAGAATCATGACTCATGGTTTCTTTAAGAAAACATGGTATAAGTCGGGAAGACCTCCTCAGTGCTCAGTGCCCTTGTGAAGGGGACTCTCTTGAAACCACTCAGGCTTCATTTGTGACTTTTCACCCAGCAGATTGTCACATACAAGCCCCAGGAGACACAACTTCCCACACGAACAGAGCTCTGTTGTGTTTTGCAGAGCCTCTCTGCCCATTCCTTTGCACTCAGAATGCCCGGAGAACCAATTACTCTAGCCCATTTTCCCGGATGGTGTGTGACTATAAAAACACATGTTCAGGGCTCTGCTCTGTGTTATCTGCTCTTCTGCTGACCAATTTGTGGCAGCGAATTCCAGGATCAAGGCTAAACTGCTTGTGCTGGGTTTAGTGGGAGAGAGGAAGAACCTAGGCTTTGTTTGTGTCACCTCCCCTTCCTTCCTGACAGTTTCTTCTCAAAGCAGAAGCACTCCCTTGGTAAGCTTCAGGGCTCATTTCTCAAAGTTAATTCTGGATGCATTCTGCCACAGACCAAGAGGTAATTGCTTTCCTAATATTCCTTCAACTCCCTTCTATCAAGCTGTAATCGAGCAGAAAAAAGAACTCTGGAAAGATATTGCAACACACACACACACACACACACACTCACCCAAATATTCGAAACCTTGCAATTGGCTCTCTTTTTGTGAGAGCCCTAAAACCCTTTTGCCCCCTAAATTGAAGGTCAAAGTTTCTATCCATTTCCCTTTTCCTAGTTTTAAAACTAAAATCGAGCCTAATGTTTGCCAAATGCATTTCAGACTTTCTGGTTACAGGCCAAGTTCTCACAGTAAGCATTATGAATTTGCAATGAATTCATAACATTTAGTATTCATGGTAATAACACTGATCATTATGAAAAGATTTAATATTCATGAGGGTTATACTGCTATTTTCTCAGGTGCTGTGATAATTTTTATAATAATTCAGATTTTCTTAACGGGCAGTTGGCATAATAGAATGTGATCCAAGAGTTTTGGTTAAGGGACATTAGAGGGAAAAAAAGCGGGATATTAATACAAATTTCATAATTTGATCTTCCGTGAGAACATTTGGTCAGTGTTGCTCTGCGTTATTAAAGCAAGCTGTGTCTCCACTAACCGCCCCTGACATGTCCAACTGTCTCTCCATTGCATATGCGAGCTCATGACTGGGGAAGTTCAAAGGTCAAAAGGGAGGGAAAACAAAAGCACCCGCAAGTCCATTTCTTCTAGGGGGAAAAATACTTTTAGGCCCTGAGCTGGCGCTGGCCTTTGTGTCCTCGCGTTTGCTTCTTACCAGCACATACACTTCGAAGTGTTTTTTTTTTTTTTTCTTCCCGGTATGCCATCTGTTTCTTTGCAATCGGGGATGGTTGAATAATTTCCTGAGGAATTGCTGACAAGATGTGGCCCAGGAACAGTAATCCAGCAGGACCAGATTTCTCATTAAAATCGCTAAGCTCAGCTGTGTTCCAGCAAGCTCTTGATTTAAGGTGGTCATCCTGGCTGGGGAAGGTCAGGGGAAGCAGCTACCCACTTAAAACAACAGACAGTGACAACCACCTAGACAACGTGTAAGAAAGTCCAGGCACAGGACAGTTCTGGGGGTAAGCCATCACTTGCCCCAAAGAGGTATTTTTAGGGGTCCCCATACAACCAAGATAATCTTAGCTGCGTGAGAGTCCCCTCTTGTCCCCTGTGGTGGCCGAGAGCAGATAGGCTGCAGCTCACATATCATACGCTTTAAGACACGACTCCAGTCCCCTATTCCCAGTGTGAAGGGTTTGGCGGGCATGTTTTCTTTCTTGGAATTTTCCAAGGTATTGTAACATAGGCTGACGTTGGTCTCAGTTACTCTTTAACTTCTCAACATGTAGAGCAGGAGACAGCTAGACTCTGCCAGGGTCCCAAGCTGATGATTGAGATATTTACATTATTTCATTTAATTCCCTCAACAACCCCATAACGTATGTATGTATTATTATTTATTTTTTGTTGAGATTGGGTTTCTCTGTGTGCCCCACGACTGTCCTGGAACTAGCTCTGTAGACCAGGTTGTTGAGCTCAAACTCATAGAGATCCTCCTGCCTCTGTCTCCCAAGTGCTGGTATTAAAGGTGTATGCCACCACTGCCTGGATATGTATTATTATATCTACATTTTGTAGATAAGGAAACTGAGTCATAGAGCCCTTCAAAAGTCGCTTCCAAACTCAGAGTTGGCAGCTGATAAACCCAGAGCTTTATTGCCGGCATAAAGTTTGCACCCCCAACCCCCTCTACCCCAAAGTTTTATCTCCTGAAATAGAGCCAACTAGAACCGAGACAAGATGCAACAGAGAAGAGTATTGGAGGTGAAATTCCTGCTTCCACATCAAACTAACTGGAAGACAAGCACTGGGTTGGTGGGCGCTGGGAGGTTTTAACAAGCTCCCTTGGTGATTCTGATACATACTAAAATATGAGAACCACTGTCCTACAGCATAATAAATGTTATTTAATTAATTGCTTCATTAAATATTGAACAGCTAAAGTCATTATATAGCTCAGAGTTGAGCTGGGCGAAATTAAAAGTAAAACTAGTGCCATGGTGGAAGTGGGGATGGGGTGGAGTTGTAGAATAAAGAGAGCCAGGCCGAGGCCTTCTCCAGGATAAATCCCAGTAAATTTCGGGGCTAAATTCTAGTGTCATAGCCATGATGGCCTTAAATTGAGACAACCCTGTCTGTCTTTCTTATGTCACAGTTCCGTGAACCCTGTCGTAGATGCCATCACACATGTCCCAGGCACACCTGCTACAGTCTCTCACTTACCTCTCTAGAAGAACCAGATGTTGTATTATGGCACATCTGTCACAAGCATGGCACACAGCAAGTGTACAGGAAGTACTTGCCTCAACGAAATAGTCACCAGGTCACCCTTCCACTTAGGATGTTACCAAATTTGGGATGGCAACATTACTCTTAGGCATGGGATTCTCCTATCTACTGCTTTCAGGGAAGGAAGGTTGTCTATGTTTAGGTCATGTAATATGTCAGTTGAGGTGGATGAAGTGGGCAAAATAGAGCTGCGAGGGAATTCTTTTTTAATGACAGGTTTCAACTGGAGTTAGGATAGAAAGAGTGTTCACAGAGCTCAGGGTGCCTCCAGAAACACAAGATCTAGTTTCTGAACCTCCCCTGCCCCTCTTCCACCCCACTCAGAGGAACCTCTGAACCCCTCTCTATTTCTTAGACTATAAGAATCATGTTGCGAAGGCTGTCGTGCATCTTTGAAAGAAGGGAAGGATTCAGACTGTTGCTTAGTTTCTCTTTCCCATTTCAATGTTAAGCGTTCTAACTGGTTTGGTTCAGGGTTCATCTCATTGCCAAGGTATGTGGATAGGATCAAGGAGATGCAGCACAGAGGGTCAGGAGTCTTACATCTGTCCAGGAAGAAAAGTCCTACCTTCCCAAGAAAGAGTGATTGGAAGAACCCTTCAAGTGTTGATTGCTCAACCAATGGTCAGGATGTAGTCTGCCGAAGCACCTATGTTGTTTTTTGTTATGCTTTTGCTCTTTGGGAGGCCTGCCCAGCTTCCAAATAAATTACACTCAGAGGTTTACTTCTTTCGTATGAATGCCAGCCTTAGCTTGGCTTGTTTCTAGCCAGCTTTTCTGAACTTGAATTATCTGATCTTCTTTTTGCCTCTGAACTTCTTTCTTGGCTTACTTCTGTGTATCTTATTTTCATTTCTACTCTGTGGCTGGCTATGTGACTGTGTGGCTGGGTGGCTGTCCCCTAGCAGCCTCTTCTCCTTGTTCTTGTTCCTCCTTGTTTTTCTCTTTCTATTTATTCTCTGCATACCAGCCCTGCCTATCTTTTTGCCTGCCTTGCTATTGGCCATTCAGCTCTTTATTAGACCAATCAGGTATTTTAGGCAGGCAAAGAAACACAGCATCACAGAGTTAAACAAATGCAACATAAAAGAATGCAACTCATCTTTGCATCATTAAAACAAATATTCTACTATAATCCTAAACTTATTTTTCCTCTGGGTAAAAGAGAGCTGACTGTTAGCAGGGAGGAGGCAGTTCTAGAGACACAGCTTTACATATAAAGAATTTAATGGAGTCTACAAAATTGGCAGCAGCTCTCCTTCCCCTTGATGCAGCCTCCTAAGAGTAGAGAACCAAACCTACATGTATTCCCTACCATCTGAGGACCATGTGTTAATTCTTTGTCTCACTGCTGTGACAGAATACTCAACAAAAGCAACCTAAAGATGAAAGGGTCTATTTGGGCACATTGTTTTAAGAGTGCCGAGCAAAAGGTGGCCTGGTCAAAGCTTGGAGTGGCTGGTTACTGTGTGTCCACAGTCAGGAGGCAGAGGGCAGCTCCCTATCTCATGATGCATTCTAAGACACAAGCCGAGGAGATGAGGACACCTAATTTTAGGGTGGTCCTTCCAGTTAAATTAACCTGGCCAAGATGATCCCCTCATAGGTATGCCCAGGGGCTTGTTGTCTAGGTGACCATAGGTCTTACCAAGCGGAAGTGTTGACCATTACAGATGGTTGAATAGGATGACTTCTCTGGGTGTTTTGAATCTTTCATGACACCGTGCCTCAATGTGTTAAAAGGGCATTGTTCAGATTCCTCACCATAGACTCCGGGAGTAAGAAAGGAGGTGTTTTCCAGGTAAATCAGGTGGAAACCACGGCAGGGTCAGTCAACACCAGGGACTGGATCTTCTTCCAGGGAAAGGCTGGCTCCTGTGGATTTTGCGGCTTCCTCTTGTCTTTCGTGTGAGAGCATTCTGACTCTTCAGCATGCTTCCTCTGGGGATGGGAGAACTGAGATTTCAACAGCCTTCGGTGTCTTCACATCTTCTATTGCTAAATCACCGGGGACTCTTTACCATTGTTAGTTAAAAGCTTAATAACTGTGTTCGGTTAGGATATAATTAAATATTTGTTAATTGCCTCGGCTTTATTCCATGGAGTCTGCACTTTTCAGGGTTTGCCTCGGTGCACTGTCAGGAAACACAGGGATTCAAGACTCTCCCAAGTGTCAGCTCAGGGGAAATGGAGGCACTTGGACTCCGGACTCTGGACTCCTCCAAGTAGGAGTAAAGAAACCTTTTTAAAGAGGCGGGGTGGGGGGGGCATTGCTGCTGCCCACGGAGCATGAGTGGTAACAAAGTGTATTAAACACTGAAGAATGCAAATATATATTTCGATATCTACACCCACTCTCTGACTCTGTGCCCCTGGTCTACCTCATTAATGGGAAAATAATGAGATTTGATCTATAAGAGAGAGACCCACATATCCATAAACATAGACACAGAGAGGTATGTGCGCTGAATAGTTTTGTATTAACCTGACACAAGTTAAAGTCATCTGAAAGGAGGGAACCTCAATTAAGAAAATGCCTTCACAAGATTGGGTTGTAGACAGGCCTGTAAGTCATTTTCTTAGTCAGTAATTGATTGGGGAGGGAGGGCCCAGCCCTTTTGTTAGTGGTGCCATCCCTGGAATGGCAGTCCAGGGGGATATAAGAAAGCAGGTTGAGCAATCCATGAGGAGCAAGCCAGTAAGCAGCACCCCTCCACGGCCTCTGCATCAGCTCCTTCCTCCAGGATCCTGCCCTGTTTGAGTTCTTGTCCTGACTTCCTTCAACCATGAGCAATGATGTGGAAGTAAAAGCTAAATAAACCCTTTCCTCCCCAACTTGCTCTTTGGACATGGTGTTTCATCACATCAATAGACACCCTAACTAAGACAGTGAGTAAATTAGTGAGACTGCATCCTCAGTTCCTGTTATTCCAAAGCTGCTCTACCATCCTGGATGCTTATGTGGATACTGAGGACCAAACTCAAATCTTCAGTATCCCACCGGATGCACTTTGATGGGTATTTCTTTAGTACTATCTGCTGTGATTCTTGCCTTGTGATCCACAGTGTTCTTACCAACAAACCCACATCATACATAACTTCCCAAGTCCATGCTTCTTCTTGGTTTCAGTGACTGTTGCTTAACCCTCATCCATGTTGTCTGTGGCTTAGCCAAGACCACCTGACCAGTTCTGGTCAATGTCATGAGACTGGATTTGTCCTTCTGGGAAGGACAGGTCTCTGACAGTTGGCCTTCCTGGGCTTCTTGCGTGTTGCTGTACTGACAGCAGCAAGTTAAGTGCATCTCTGTGGGAGTGGTGTATTGCGTGAGATGCCGAAACAGCCAATAAGCTTTGGTTCTTTTGAGTCACTGAGTTTTGGGGTTATAGAAGATCGAAGATCACTCAGCATACAGAGTGTTAATTAAGTGTATGAGCTTCTATTCTATGAGTAATATAGTTATTGAGAACCTCAGACCCCACAAACACAAAAAGCATTGCAGGATTTGAGGTCCTAGACTAGTATTTGGGATTGTGACCAGAAAGGAAACCTGTCTATTGGAAGTTAGGAAGAAATGAAGTAGATTCAATTGAGAACATGCTTAAAGAAATCCCTATCGTTGGGTTATTTGTCTTTAAATCTCAAGTCAAGGTCTTTTGCTGTGGGCTATATCCAATGATCTAAAACAATTGAAAGAAAAATATATATTCAGATTGCTTTTTAACAATATGTAAATGGTTTGTTTTAAGCTAGATATAATTTGAGCTTGGGAATACTTAGAAGCTGGAAAATATTGATAGGATTTATGGAGAAAAGTGTCGAATTAGGCAAAAAAAAGTTGGTTTTTTTTGTAGATAGTTTTTCATCTGGACCACCAGCTCCTCAAATAACCACACAGAGACTTACTAAGTATAAATCCTCAGGTGATAGCCTAAGGATTGTTACTAACTAGCTCTTTCAGCTTAAATGAACTCATATCTCTTTGCTCTGCTCTGCCAGGTGGTGGTACCTTCTTTCAGCACAGTATGTTCATCTCTTGCTTCCTGTGGTCTCTGGCTGCTGTCTTTACCCTCCTTCTTCCCGGTGTTCTCTTAGTCTGGCTTACCTGCCTAACCTCTTTCTGCCTAACTATTGACCAGTTGGCCCTTTATTAAACCAACGAGAACAAAACATCTTCACAGTGTACAAAAGGATTATTCCACAGCAGGTTTTTGTTTGTTTGTTTTTGTATTTTGAGACAGTGTTTCACATAGACCAGACTGGTCTTGAACTTGCTATGTATCTGAGATGACCTTGAATTTCTGCTTCTACATCCCAAGTGTTGGGATTTCAGGAATGTTCCGTCCTGCCTATCTAAGTAATAGAATCTTGATTTGTCACAGCTTGAGCCAGAGGAATATTCTACTGAAAGGCTACCTTTGTAAGGACAGTAAGGGGGCAGCTGGACCTCAACCAGGAACTACGACGCGCCAGTAGGTCCCTCTCTAATGCTTCTCCTTGTCTGCCTTCCTTCCTCTGTTCACTATTTCCTGTTTTCATGGTCACTGTTCTTCCATTCTGGCTGTTGACAGATTCATGGTTCTTCATTGTAAGCCTTTAGTAAACACACAGGTACCATTAAAAGCCTACATTTTTTTCCAGCCCTCATGCTGCAGAAAAGAGTTCTTATATGTTGCCTCTTTCTAGCAGGATTGCAGCCAGGAACACGCCAGCCACTAGGCTAGTCGTATGTATGAGGGAGCATTTTCCAGAAAGGAATCTTCTGAGGGAAATTTGAATGTAAAGTTGGTTTAAAAAGAAGCACCAGAATTAATGAAAATTCACGATTGTTCTCTGGATAGCTACTACTTTCTGAAAGCTTCCATCACCCTCTCCCCGTGGGGACTTCAAATCTAATGTGGAGGCAAGACCGGTAGATTTTAAATATCTTTAGTTGTTCCAAACATGGTTTTTGCTCACCTCCCTTAACGTAAGCAGTTTCTCTTCTGATAGAGAAGTCATCTTGGAAAGAGCCTAGGCTTGTGGCTCACCCCACTGTGCTGGTTAGAGCACTTTCACAGGGACAGAATCTAGCTTCCCCGGGAGGAGTGGCCTCTGGGCATGCCTGTGGGGGATTGTGTTTATTATGTTAACGGTGTAGGAAAATCCATCTGAAATGTGGGAAGTATCATTCCCTGGGTAACAGAATCCTAGATTCTATCAAATGGAGAAAGTGAACAGAGCCCTGGCATACACCCATTTCTTTTTGCTTCTTGTGGGTGTTGGCGTAAGCAGCAGTTTCAAGCCCCTGCCACATAATTGCCCTACCACGATGGGTGGTACCCTCAAATTGTGAGCCAAAATGCACCCTTTTTCCCTTAATTTGCTTTTATCAGCGTGTTCATCACAGTAATAGGAGAACAAAGATAATCATCAACTATAAGTTACTAAAAATAAAATTTCCCAGTCTCATATATACATGTATACATATATGTATATACATATCTATCTATCTATCTATCTATCTATCTATCTATCTATCTATCTATGTAATTTATTTTAAAAAGAGTTTTTCAAAAAATGGCTCCATTACTGAGATAAAAAATGGGAGTTGGTATCCTAGCAACAGAAATTTGTATGAGATAATGATGTTTGACTTGGATCTTCTGCACCAGAGTGTTGATACGGACTTAACCGGTTTGTCTAAAACGAGGCTACAGTTAATATTTGCACAGTCAGAGCCCTAGTGAACCGCATTTTCTGAGACTTGTGGTTAAGAAGCCTTTAATCTTGCGCTTTGTTGTTTTTCTTTACAAGATGTGCTATAGCCTCACTGTGCGATGGGATGAATGCACTGTGCTTAAGAAAATGCAAGATCCGGGAGTGTTTGCTCACAAGGAACAATGAAGAGGGTGGCTTGCTCGGTGACTGTCCTGGTTTGCTTTCTATTGCTGTGATCAAACAACAACCAAAACCAAGTGGGATGGGGAAGGGGTTTATTTCAGTTTACAACACCCAGGGGACTCTCCGTCACAGAAGGAGATCGGGGCAGGAGCTAGGAACAAGCAGAGAACATGGAAAGATGTGCTTACTGGCTTGCTCGGTTACCTTTCTCATGTAGCCCAGGCCTACAGCAACAGCCCACACCAATTAGCTGTCAAGAAAAGCCTCCCAGACCCTCACAGGCCAATCTGATGGACACAATTCCTCAACTGAGTTTCTCTTTCCCCAGGTATCTCGAGTTTGTTCCAGTCTACAAAACCTAACCAGCACAGACGGTGGTAAACGTGGACTCAGTCTTCTGGAGGCATAGGTAGGTGATCCGGACACTCTGAATCCCTTTATGAAGATTCTTCATGGAATCAGCAACAAGGCTGAATTTCAGGGCGATCTCTGCCTCACCCCAAGTCCAGATGTAGCTTTTCTTTACCGAAGTCATTCACAGAAAAGGAAAGTTGAGACACAAGAGAATACAGTAGAGAGACCCATGTCCTCCCTGGAACTTCCCAGGTAGACTTCTCACAGTACTGTGAGATAGGGCCAAAGAGTCACTGAAGAATCTTTCTGTCCCATATTTCCTCTACCTGAGATACTCCCGAACCCTTCATCAACCAGCTGGTTTGAGGTGATCATACCGACCCTCTGAGACTCTGTTAGACCTGAAAGGCTGTTAAGGTTAAGAAAAGAAAATGATGTACGAATCCAGAAAAAGACTCCAGGTGTACAGCTTAGAGTAGATACTATGCTAGCTCATTCAACTTGAGTGTTTTCTAGGAATATTTCTCTACCAAAGTGCAGCATTGCCAAGCTGGCTTGTTTATATTTTTTTTCATTATAGCACACTGTGATTACCTTGTATTTATTGTATATTTTACCATTTGGATGAGTCCCTTGTTACTGAAAATTTAAGGCATTTCCCAATCTTACCCATACAAAAAGTATGTTATGAACGCTAGAGTTGAGCGTTTTGTTTACCTGTTTCATTGTTGACTAACTGTACTTTCCCAGAATTGGAGTTATTGGAGCAAAAGAAGACCCCCCCCCAATAAAAAGCCCATATATTTTCTGTATACCATTCAGTTGCTGTCTATACAGGGCACAGGAATTTACACTTATATCAGCAGTATAAGGGGACTAATTATTAGCAATCTTTTCAGAAAACAATATTTTATCATAAATGCTGGCCATTGTATATGTGAAACACTTTGTAAGAGTTTTTCTTTTTGCTTCAGCCAGAACAACAGAGAACAACTCTGCTTCAAAAAAGAGGTTTTCGTTATTTTAATATTAATGAACATTGCAAGTTTTTATAGTTATTAAACACTCACTTTTGTTTGTGTGTGAATTGTATACATGCCCTTGCATGCATTAGTGTAGGTTAATTGGTTTTTAGGTGTGTAAAATATCCATCCATTAAAGGTAATGGCTTCCAGTTTTTATGGGACTTATTTTTACATATAAGCTTACAAGTGCTATTTTATATGATCAGATCTAGTTTCTCCCCACTGTCTTCCTCTCTTTTAATGGTGTTCCACTTTAGTGTTAAGCTAAGAAAAAATTTCATTTTGTCAGATTATATCCACATGGAGAAAATATTCTCCCCCAGCGTACTTACGGTTGTGAATTACTATGTTCTTTTAAGGACACCATTCTATTGCCTTCTGGTTTTTATTATTGTTGGGAAGCCAGCTGTAAACATTACTAGGGCTTTTAAAAAGCTAATGTGCATTTTCTGACTCTCTTGAAGCTCCCCCTTGTCTTTGACTTCTAATAGATTTTTTAGTCTTCCTGTCTGCCTGTCTTCCTGTCTGCCTGTCTGTCTGTCTCCAACTCTCCCCACATACTTCTACATTTACTCTCATTGTGAATCTGACTTGTCCCAATCATGGCCTTATTCTCTTCTAGTCAACCCTTTCTCTGTACAGCTCAGGTTGGCCTTGAACTTGCTATGTGGTTGAGCTGGCTTTGAATTCCTAATCCTCTTCTTTGAAGTTGGACTTGATTCTTCTAGGTCTCCTTGCTATGGAGGTACGTGTGCCTAAAGGGCCTTTGAGAATATAGAGGATTATAATTCTGTGCTATGGGTGAATTTTAGACTCTGTGAATGTTTTATGTTTATGTTGGGAAAGAAGAAAAATGTCTTTTGTAATCGAAGGGATTATATGATTCTTATGATTCTTTATGATGTTAAAGAGGACACATTCTACTGAGTAGAACATTATTGGCTCTCATAACTAAAAATTTCATTATAGATTTAGTCTCATGTTCTGTTAGCTTCTGGGACTTGAACATAGGATCAGGCCCCAGTTTCTCTTTCATGATAAGCTGCACTTTGTATTAGTTCTGAAGTTTGTTTTATACTGTAAATATTGGCTTTACCAACCCAAACCGTTATCAGGGTCAAGTCGTACAAAAAAGAGAAACTTGCTCATGTTTTATATTTTTTGATTTTGCCTTCTGTACACACTTTTCTTTTAAGTTAAATTCTCTTAATGTGGTCTGATGACATTATAATGATCGGTGACTGGGCCACTGAATATTTGAAATATTAAAGAAAGCACAATTAATTAGTGAGAACAAAGCCAATACATTATAAAGGTTAATGTTACAGACACAGCATTTAACAAATACTTAGCCGCTTAGGCACTAAATAATTAGGCACTTAGAGGCACAGTGGGTACCCAATATTTCCAAAGGTTCATTCTCTATTGTCACTGATAATGGATGAGAACCTTATAAATCGAAGATTGATTTCTGTGTTGTTTTTTCTTCCTCTTTAAGTCCCTGGCCAGTAATGATAGCGAGCAGTCTCGCTTCCTTGAACTCTCAAATGCCAACGTTCAGAAATCTATGGTTGGTTTCAATCAGCGTTTTCTGTGCGAACCATAGCTCTCATTTTTCTTTCCGATTTAACTTAGGCCACACTTCCTATTTGGGAATGGAGGTGGAGACGGGGACTGTTTGGACTTGTCGTTCTTCTGTTGCGCTTCCTTCAGCCAGCCTCTGTGGTTCTCATCCCTTTGGAGCGTCTGTTCTGTTCCGGACCCTCTCCTTTGTGATGGGCTCCCTAGTGGACATTTGCACGGTTTTCTGAGCATCTCTCTGGCTGTGGCTCGTTCGTTTATCAACAGGTTTCTGTGTTTCAACTCCACGGTGTCAAAACCCACTGTCCTCCTTCATCTGTTCTGTCTCTTGTGTGTGCATTGCTTTAAAATTAGACACTTTGGAGGGTGGGGTTTGGGGTGCAAAAGGAAATAAATCTTTGTTAGGCCACCTTGTACCTGGAACTCAGTTGGTTTCCTTTTGAAATTGTATCTAATATGCTATTAGATAGCTCATCTCTCTGCTTCATTTAACATAGTGTAATAGCTGATTCTGAGATGAGTAAGGCTTTATTTTCGTGGGAGAGGGAACAACAAGGAAACCTCACATTACTTTTGCTGCCAAAATCTACTAAGAGACATGGCTGAATATAATTGAAAATTCAAATAGGTGAGAGATTTTTATGATACCATCTATAACATTTTATTACAGAGACAAATGCCTATAAAATTAAGAGAATGGAGTCTTTTGGCAGACTATAAGTTAATTACTTTGGAATTTCAATTATTTCCTTAACGTTTGCTACCAGGCTTTGCCTAAGCCAAAACTTCCAAGTCATGGCTCATGTGACTTTGCTTTCTTTTTTTAATTAAATATATTTTTTGTCTCCTTACAAAGATAAACCAAAGCTAGTTGCTAGGTGCTCTTACTCACGTTAGCTTATCTTTTTGGTGTTCTAAAAAGGCAACTGTAGGGCCAAACACCGTGAACCAAAAAGCCTGTAAATAACCATAAAATTTTAAGCCAGAATTTACCAGAACATGTGGTTTCTCATTAAGTTTTGATGTGGATTCTTTAAACTGAAAGTAGTCGAGGAACTGATTTCCTGTGTTATCAAGCAGCTTTCTAAGGTTCCCTGCTGGTCCACCTACTTGGTTATATAAATAACTTCAGCTGTCAAAGGCTTCTGTTTGCTTTTGGCTGTATCTTTAGGAAAATATGAGGCTGTTCTTTGAAACCCATGTGTGTTGTGGGAACAATGACTTCCATGTACCTTTGGTGCCTTCCCCTACTAGGATGGAAACATGTGTTCTGAATATTCCCCAGCAATTCTGTTGTCATGCACCCAGATTTGAGCTTCAAAACATACAGCCAGTGCCATGAGCACCCTTCCTAAGCAGGGAACATAGAACAGGTTTCTATTGCTAAGGAGATTAACACTGATTTAACATGATTCTCAACTAACCCAGAGGAGATAAATCTTTATTAAATCCATACTAATAATACCTTCTTTAAATATTGTACCCAGGAGGCTTAGAATTTTGCACATGTATTTATTTAAGTGTCCACCAATAGATGAATGGGTAAGGAAACGTGCTATAAATGCACGATGGGGCTTCATCCAGCTACGAAGAACAGGGAGACATCGGTGTTTGCTGAAAACGGATGAAGTGGGTGATCAGTATATAAAGGAAGAAAATCCAGGTTCAGAGAGACAAATATTAAATGTTTCTTCTCAGTTGTGGATCCTAAATTTTGAATAGAAACATATATATATGTATATATGAGAACATACATATATAAACATGAAGACAGAGGGAGACAGGGAAGGAACAAGAGCATCAGGGGTGAGGGAAAGGAAGGGGTAAGGAGAGTATGGGAGGATTAGAGTCAAAGTACATTATACATTTGAAAGAGGTTATCTTTGTGAAAAATCAGTGCTTCATTCAAAGAACATAGGCCAGTGAAAATTTCATAGGCAGAAGATTGCTAATGAGACGATATTGATCTTGCGGTAACAAACCCACCTAGAAGAGACATTGTGGACATTAAAATGCACATGCATTAAAATTCAAATGGACACATTAGCTCTGTACTTTGAAACTCTTCTTTGGAGGATTATAGGGCATCACAGAGAATTAGAAATTTCCATACAGATGAGACGACAGTCGCTTGTTGAAAAATCAATGCAGAGAAGAGATCAAAATTAAGATTAAGATTTTCCTGGGTAGTTTGACTCTCTCACGAGAACAGCAAATGCAGATTAGCTCTGCACTAATTGGGATTAATGAATATCAACAAAAGCACCAGGGTGTTGAAGTTCCAAGGGGGACATGTTGGGAGCTCAGGGTAGTGTGAGGACGGAAACGGAGGTAGAGAGGATCATATGCCATCTCACACCTGCATGGAATTCTTAATAAAGAAAACTATGATGAAATAAGAAGAAGGAAAGAACATGCTATGTGTTCTTTAAAAACAGAAAGGGAACCAGAAGTGGTCAGCCATGGGCAGGGGAGGGAAGCAGAAGAGAGTCATGGGAATGTCAAAATGAAACCTAGTGATTTGTATGCTAATAAAAAGCAAGCCCTTATCAAATAGAAGACGAGAGAAGAAAAAGAAAAAGGAAAAAAAAAAGAAAAAGAAAAAAACAAATGAACCAACTGATTTCCGTTCTTTGCAGAGAGTTTTGTTTCAATAATTTTACCAGTAACAATAAGGATAGTTCTTCCTCCTTAAAAAGTATTTTCTTTTACAGTTTAAGTTTATGTATAATGTGTTAGATAGCCTTGGATAACACTTTTGGACAAAGTGTGTTTGTGATTTTCCTGCCCCCATCTTCATCCCCCTCCATCCTTGTTCAGCCTTGGTTGCTTCCTATAACACTTCTCCTTTCTCATGTCCCAAGTATCCTTCATCCACTCTCCATCCTTTCTCACCACCTAATATTGTTCTCCCCTGCTCTCCTTTCTTGATATTTTAACTTCACCCATACTTATATTGACTTACATACATAGGTATGAATAACAGGATATGATCTATGAACAAGAGGAGACATTTTTTTCTTTCTTTCTGTGCATGGGTTACCTCATATAATACACTATTCAGGACTATTAATTTTCTTGAAAATTTTATTTTTCTTTGAGGTTAAATAATATTCCATTGTATATATGTACCACACGGACATTTATCTATCTAGCTTTTGCTGGACATCTGGGCTATTTCCATTTCCTTGTTGCTATGAACAGAGCAGCAATAAACAGATATGTGAGTGTCTGTGGTAAGATACAGAATCCTTCAGGTATATGCTCAGGAGTAGAATAACTGGGCTACATAGGAGTATTTTAAAATTCCATTTGTCACCCAGAATAGTGTGATGGGTCTGGTGACAACTCAACAAGGGTACCTTGACTTCAGCTTCAAAGCAAGAAGCTTCCAGGGTTGGAGAAGGGGCCGGCTCGTGGTGAAGAACTAGAGGCTAGACGGATGTGGGTTTGTTATGTGCCCAGTATATGGGTTGGGCAAGGCCAGCGATATCAGTGAACCCCAGAGTTCTCATCTGCAAATGACCCTTCAGGAAATCGCATGGCTTAAATGAAGAGATGCCAGTCAAGGGCTCATTGTGGTTTCTGTCACAAGGCGAGTCACTCAACAAGTAATAACAGCACTCATTGTTGGGACAATAGTTTCTGCCTGTCAGTCAGCACGAAGAGTACTTTTCTGCAGTAGAACAGCAGGAAAGGATTTGTCTTCCATTCTCAGCATTGCATCAGACTTACGTGAGGATGAGGAGGGGTAAGAACAACACACAACTGGGTTTTTGTTGCCTCGGGTCACCATCACCACTTCCTGTTCCTCCCATCCTGCTGGATTTCTCTTGGTCTATCCCATTCTCTAAGTGTGCAGAAGTCTCCAGCTGTTTGGAACCATCAGCAGACTTACAACGCAGCATGCGTTTAGCATCACACCAATGAGCTGCCTTACTGATGCCATGGAGATTTAACGAGATAATAAGCACTCTTCTGGAACAGCCTGTTGCTCACACTGCAGGATGCCTATGAAATAGTTGGAGTATCTATGTGAGAAGAAGCTGAAATGCCAGGATATGATGAGATAGCCACCCTTCCATAGGAGACCATTATCCCTACTCCAGTAGGGTCCATACTTCAGAATGCTCATGGAGTAAGGATGATTATTGACTAGCGAGGTGTGGTGGGGGGGTTATTCCTTACTAAAGATCATACTGCTCTTAGTACAGTGCTTGACAACACTTTAAAACAACAACAAAAAATAAGTATTTGTCTTCAGCTTTTGGTGATGGAGAACCCAGTGTGGAGCTCATGGGTATGAGGAGAGTATTGCATCAGTGGGGTTGGTGGTTGTCCAATCCAAGCTCACCCCCACTTGGGATTTTACTTGTCCACTTTCTTTCTCGGTTTCCCCCAATACGTTCCCTCCTTTGGGATTCTCTGAGATTAAAAATCAGTGGCCTATAGACAACACATTGACTCCTTTTTCTATATAAAGAACTTGAGGTCTCGAAAAGCAATTCTATGCTTGAATGCATGAGCTAATTAATGTCCCAAAAGGTCACAGAACCCAGTATTCCAGCCACAGTTTCCCCTCACAGTGTGCAGCCTCTTCATTTGCCTTAATCTGTCTCCTCCCTTAACAAAAAGAGCTCAAGAAAGTCCCACTTTCCTGATGACACCGTGAGACTTCCACGTCTACACAACTGAAACAGGAAAACAACAATGGATGCAGCACTGATAGACCCTCTGCCCCCCCGGATGAACCTCTGGAAAACCTGAGATAGCTTGGATAAGAATGTGACTTTATCTTTAGTGGTTTAATCTAGATCCCAGGCAGCCTCATGATGCTCATGACATAACCCATAGCCTTGGTTTGGATGTGATGAGTCATGGCTCCTTTCTTCCCCAGAGTTACCAGCCACTCTTCCTAAGTACTCAACAGGAATGGCCTCAGACCATACCATTTTTCCAACCAAACTGTTGAATCCTTGAAGCAAGGACTCTGGTGCCAGAGTCCCTCAGGACAGCAAAGGCCTTCTGCCTAAGCATGAGGGAGGAGAGCTTGGCTGGCCAGACATACCACTCTCTCCTGCTTTCCCATCATGCATTGTGAATCTGTGTCTGAGAAAGATTGTCCTGGTCATGCAGAAGAGGATGCTCCTAATGATGTGACATCAGGACCTGCATTTTAAGTGTCTCCCTCACCTTCTGAAACAGCTGAATCTTGCATCAGGGTCATTTTCAAAATCTATAGGAGGCTGGCACCATGGTGCTAGCTTAATTTGCAGTCCTTCCCTTTGAGATTCATGCTTGAATAGCAGTAGCTGTACTAGCTGTTGGATATGATGAGACAATGTGATAGAGGAAAGATATTGGCACCAAAGGGAATTTAATGACAACCGAGTGAGAAAGTTGAACTCAGGTGCAAATGAGGGAACATCTAGGCTTATTTCCTTCTCACAGAAACAAGTTTTAGAGGTGGATGGTTCCAGATGTCTCATGTCCATGGGATTCAGGGTAAAGACTGGCATGCCTCTCTTAAAGGACACTTCTTAGAGTACTTCTACATACACCCTGTCCAGCACAGCTGAGTCACTGTGATATATAGCTGCAAAGGATTCGGGAAAGACACCTGCTAGGTTGGCTGAAAACTACAGGTTTACTAAGTTGAAAATTAAGGACTGTTGTTGGGAAGATAATGGGATTTTGTTTTTGATGTTTTGTTTTCCTCTGCTTTCAAAAGTTCAGGCCAGAGAGAAAAAAGAACAGATCTGAAAGCTTTTCTAAGGAGGGCACATTTAAACTGAGTCTCAGAGAAAAGGCAGGATCTTAAATGGAGAATCAGAAATCAGTAACTGTTGAGGTTTCTTGTTGGTTCTCGGCCACCTGGTAAGCTTACACCTGAAATAATCACAAAGAAACTGTATTAATCAAATCACTGCTTGGCCCATTAGCTCTAGCTTCTTATTGGGTAAATCTTATATTAATTTAACTCATTTCTATTAATCTGTATATAGCCACATGGCTGTGGCTTACCTAATAAAGTTCTGGCATGTTTATCTCCAGTGGAGGCTCCATGGTGTCTCTCTGACTCTACCTCCTTCTCCCAACATTCAGTCCAGTTTTTTTCCACCTACCTAAGTTCTGCCCTATCAACAGGCCAAGGCAGTTTCTTTATTCATTAACCAATAAAAGCAACACATAGACAGAAGGATTTCTCACACCAAGTAACAAAGTGGTTGCTTTGGAGCTCACTGACCCTGGAAGTGTGGCAGATGCTCACAGTAGATTTCTATGTTGCAGATCAAGGGATTATGTCACACAATGTTGCCATTGTATGTGCTACTTTATCTAACCACATCCAGCTTGCTGCTAAAGTCTTGATTATCATATCAAGCCCACAGAAGTGAGACATAATTAGGAAATAGATCCATCGCAACATTGGCAATGTGCATCAAGTAGGATAATCACTTGCTAAATGAGGAAAGATATTCAGAAGGTTAATTAATCTTGGATTCTGATGATGACAGGTAATGTGTGTGAAAGTCATCCCTGAGACCACTCACACACATGTTCACTTACTAATAGGAACCGTCAAAGCATCACATCCTGCATAAAAACACAAAATGATTAGTTCTGAAGCAGAGGCACACACAGCCCATGATGGACAGAGAGCAGAGGGGCCTTGGCAACAGAATGCCATCACCATAGACTCACAGAATTGTCAGGTGTGCTCCCCAGAATGCGACACACACATGGATTTGATCTTACAATCACACCGTGACCTAGCTATTACCTCCATATTCTTCAGATGTGAAACCAAGGCACAGAGAAGTTCAATAATTCACTCTGAGTCATGACTAAAAATCACAAGGAAGCACAGACAGGAAGTCAAATTTGTCATGGACAGAAATACTGCAAGGAATAGATCCCCCAGTTCTAACCTGAACTGGACCGTTGGGGATATCATTACATCCCTGTGTTTCAGCTTTTCTCTGTTACTATAATCAAGTAAGAAGTTGTGCATATAAGATGGTTAGTCTAGGTCAGTGCAGGTAAGTGCTAATAATTAAAGGTTTAGCCAGGCTAAGTCATGAGTTGTCAATACTATCTGGTATCCGGTACTTAACCAAACACATCAAACGGAAGACTAAAAGCCATTTATGACGGGGCATTACATTTTCCCATTCTTCCACCCATTTACCCCAATCCCCTGAGGTCTGTCTCTGTCGGTTGTCAAGGATGAGCTGCTTTGCACGGCCATCTGCCACTGTGCCGTGCGACAACAAACAGCATCTCCCTGAAAATGTTTACAAATGCTTCTTACATTACTGCAGCATATTTTTTCATTAGGCCGTGGCATCTCCATTGAAAAATTATTTTAATCATTGCAAACCGAATTATACAAGGAGAAAGCATGGAGAGATAGCACTTAAAGGCTCTGTGTACATTAATTGCCTCGGCTAATGAAAGAAACATGACTTAGCCGATGCACACAACACGAATCCTAAGATGCACGGACAATTGAGTGCGGTAATAAAACAAGTATTAGAGTGTTAAATCCAAACCCCTCATTATGCCTCATGCAGCACAGCCAACCATGTACCTGCTGTTCTGAAAGCATCTCCTCCTCTTGACACTGAGACTTAATTATAGAGCCAGGCTTTGAGTGATCTCATGTGACATGTGACTGGGGACCTTCAGAAACCCGGCAAAATTATATCAGATAACTCCTTGATTTTTTTTTTTTTTTTATGAAAGCTGATAAAAGCACATTGATCCAGCTGATTTTTGGTTGGCCACGATGATCCACAGGCATTTTTAATTAAAGCATGAATTATTTATAAACACACACACTTTATTTCACTTACACGAGATCTTGCTTTTTCTCCCTCGGCTCTGTAAACTAGTGAATTATTAACTCAAGGGTAATTTGTGTCCTTGTGCTTAAGAGGGTGCACATCGATTTCTCTGTCTTTTCACTTCACGAACCCTGGAGTAACGATGATAAAGTCATGATGTTTAAGAGATACGAAGGGGAGCCTTGCTCTCACTACTCAGCTAGACTCTCAGATCACAGAGATGGTAGTTAGGGAGAGAAGAGACTTGGGGACTCACAGCCTTCTCTTCAGAAACCATAAGCAGGACCCTATCAGTGATAGGACCACACAGTGAGTGGGATGCACTGTAAGCCCCGCCCTCACCTCCTTGTAGATGCTCCGAGGGCAAGGGTGAAAATAAGAGAATAAATAATTGTCTCTAAGAGTTGGCTTATTCAGCCGGGCGGTGGTGGCGCACGCCTTTAATCCCAGCACTTGGGAGGCAGAGGCAGGTGGATCTCTGTGAGTTCGAGACCAGCCTGGTCTACAGAGCTAGTTCCAGGACAGGCTCCAAAACCACAGAGAAACCCTGTCTCGAAAAACCAAAAAAAAAAAAAAAAAAAAAAGGAAAAAGAGTTGGCTTATTCAAAAGTAATTACCTTTCTAGATGACACAAATTCTTTCCAGGAAGATAGACATGGGAAGCTAGTTGCCATCTTTGCGTACTAATGCACAAGTGTGTGTATGTGTGTGTGTTCTCATGTGTGTGCATCTGCATGTGGAGGCCAGCTGGCAACCTTGTCTGTCATTCTCAAGTGCCACCCACCTTATTTTGGGACAGGGTCTCTCATTGACCTAGAGTTCAGAGTAGGCCAGGCTGGCGGACTAGTGAGTTCCAGTGTAGTTGGTTTCTTTTTAATCTTTGGCTTTTTGCTCTTTGGAAGGCCCACCACCAAGCTCCCAAATAAATCTTAAGAGGTTTATTCTTTATGAACACTCGGCCTTAGCTTGCTTGTTTCTAGCCAGCTTTTCTTAACTTAAATTAACCTGTCTACTTTTTGCCTCTGGTCTTTTATCTTTCTCTGTTCCTGTATACCTTTTCTTTGCTTTTTATCCCATGGCTTGTTGTGTAGCTGGGTGGCTGGCCCCTTCTTTCCTTGCTCCTCGATCCTTTTCCTCCTGTTTGTTCTCTCTGTTTACCAGCCCCACCTATCCTTTCTCCTGATTTACTATTGGCTATTTAGCTCTTTGTAAGACCAATCAGGTGTTTTAGACAGGCAAAATATCACAGCTTAACAGAGTTAAACAAATGCACCGTGAAAGAATGCAACACATCTTTGCATCATTAAACAAATGTTCCACAGAATAAACAGATGTAACACATCTAAAATAATATTCTACAACACTGAGAAATCTGCCTGTCTCTGCCTCCCCAGCAGTGGGATCACAAGCACTTGCCATGTTTCTTCTCAAAGTGGGTTTTAGGTGACTAGATGTAGATTCGCATGCTTGCAAGGAAAGTGCTTTATTTGGTGAACTATTACCCGAGCCCCCATTGCTGTCTTTGTGTGTGTGTGTGTGTGTGTATGTGTGTGTGTTTTAATTTATAAACTGTAACATAATTAATTATCCTTCAGTAAGTTCTGGGTATGTATAAAGGCAAATGAATTTCTTTTCTGTGCTTCCCAGATACATAAATTGATGTTTTGCACAACTAGCCTAAAAGTTCCAACTAACATAAGAGTCTTTCAGAATTCTTCTTCTTCTTTTTTTAAGGTTGATTCAAACCTTTTTTATGTGATTGGAGAGGTGGCTCAGTGTTTAAGAGCACTTGGTACAGTTTCAGAGTAATGGAGTTTAATCCCTGTACCCATGTTATGTGGGTCACAGACACCTGTAAGTCCTGCCCAAGGTGATCCAAAACCCTCTCTGTCCTCCATGAGCACCTGTAACACATGTGGGCATCATACATGCACTCATGCACTCACACATGCAAACACACATGAATAAGAAGAAAACAAGCCTGCTTTAGGGAAGTCTCTTTACCTGGCAATGTTTCAGGAGCTCATTATAGGGCAGTTGCTAGGTGAATTATAAATGTTTCTACTATTAAATAAAAATCCTACTTCAGCTAGCATTTATAGTGATTTATAGCATTTTGCTGATTTTGGTTTTCCAAGTTTCTGTCACTTTGTTTAAAGGCACTCCTTGGAAGCTAAGTCAGCAAGGGCCATTCTTCAGCAGATGTATGAGTCGAACCTCCAGGATCTCAGTGATATTTTGGGGGCAATTTACCTCGGAGTTGGTTACAGGGAAGGAATTAATGAGGAGAGCGACACAAATAACAGGACATCCAGGCTCATCTCAACCCAGCTTATGCCCAAGAAGACTTTGACATATCTGATCTTTAGAATGGATTCTTAGCAAGTTTCATGACAACCCCTGTGGGCCTTGAGCATCTCCATCTCTTACTTCCCAAATGATTCTGGGGATTCTGAGACAGATTACCTGAAAACATTGCAGTGCCTGGAAAGGGGTCGTGTTGATCTTCCCAGATTCAAGCACTTTTACTCATTATGGTCATTCAGACTTGTCTCAGCCTTCATCAACTTGGTGCTTGTTCAGGGAGGTATATATCTCTAGAATGCTAAATGTGACCATTGGGTGAGATTAGGGTGTTTGGAAGAATGAGTACATGGACCACAGGTATCATAAGGGTTGGGGGTGGGTATCAGTGCTAACGCCCAGGCAGTAAGGAAGCTGAGCACAAGTAGAATTGCCCAGTGTGTGTGTGTGTGTGTGTGTGTGTGTGTAGGGAGGAGTCAAAGAGACATGGTGCTGGAAGGAAGGTGGTAAAAATATTAATAAGAAGCTAGAATTAAGGGATTTACAAGGCCATCTTCAGGTCTTTGGAGGCATAGATTATAATGGATTGTCTAAGTGATGGAAAAAGACTAATGGCTTGGAAAGACTGGGCTTTAGAGTTTTCAGTTTTTAATTGAAGATTTCAGAATCGTGTGTCATAAACTTTGATCCTGTTTCCCTTCATTATCCTCTTGTCCCCTACCCATTTTCACTGACCCCCTTCCTCTTTTAGGAAGACTAGGATGGATCATCCAGCTGGTTGCACAAGCCTCCCATGCCTCAGGCCGTCTCTGGAGAGAATCAAAAACTCCTTTTCTAGCAATAAGGTCCCATGATCTATGACTTCATTTTCAGTGGGAGGGTAAGGAGAGGTAGGGCTTCCTCCAGGCACTTTAGAATGCTTAGATTATTGTCAGTTTTTATTTTGATAGAAATTTAAATTTACAGCCGAGTGACAAGAATAACTTAAGAAATTATTTTACTCTTCACCCAGATTCATTAATAATAGTTTTCTCTTACCCACTTTTTTTGGTCCATCCTCTTTCTTTCTGTTTCTCACACAGTATTTTTTATTAAGCATTTGAGGATAAATTTGAGAGGTCTTATACTTCTTTCCTTCTATATATTTTAGCTTACAGTTTGAAGGAACTGCATTTTTATATCTCACAGTAAGATGATTGGCATTTAACACTGACATAATAGTCAATAGTTTATGTCTTCGAGGGTAGGATCCCAATCGGACTCACAGGACACATTTTCTTGCCTCTGTTTACTTTAAGCCCCATCTCTTTCTCACAAGCTCTTTAACTTCCCTATGTTCTCTTGACCTTGACACCCAGGAAGAGCACAAACCCGTTTTTTAGTAGAACACCCCTCTGTTTGGAGTACCTAATGTTTTTTTTTTTTTTTTTAATTTTGACCAGGGCTATAAGAACTGCAGAGATTGAGTTGGGTCCCCTTCAATGTACCATGGGAGATGGAGTCAGACAGGTTTGTTCCCATGTAGATTATGTGTTTAACACGGTTGACCTTAAGAGGGTTTACCAGTCTCCCTCACGATAGTATACTTCTCCCTTTGTAATTTCGTGGGAGATACCGTAAGGCTAAGTAAACAATATTTTCCTTATCACACATTCCTTCTGCACCCTGAGCATCCGTAGATGATTTTCTCCTCCATCTTTGTTCTCGTATTTTTACATTCCATCTATATTTCTTCCAGGAAGGATGCCTGGCTTCTCCATCCATTCATCTACTTATATCAGAGTGGCTCATGGGTTTGTTTTAGTGGCTGGGTACTAGTCCACCAATGACATCATTTATTGCCAGGCTTCAATTAATCTCTTCCATCTTAGTTCCTCATCCTGGCTTGAATTCTCTCTTACTTTCTGTAGAAGCCCACTACTCCAGGATATTGGCATTCCCTCTAACCCGGCTGTAGAATCTGCATTGTGCCCAGAAATCACCAATCCATGCACCATAAACCTATCTGTAATTGTGTTACTATCAAAGTACAGTCATTTATTTTTCTTTCTCTATTTTAATCACATTCTAAGTGGTGGAGTATGTTTTATTCTCTGCTTTCACATCTATACACTCTGATCTCCAGCAGTGAGAATGCTGGCTCAGAATGCGTGCATGCATATTTAAAAGCAGGAAAAAAGAAGCTGTTTCCCAGGGGGCGGAGGTTGGAGGGGCGAGGGAGGACCTTGCCACCCAACTGGAGATGGGTCTGAATCTGAGTCCTTTCTAGCAAGTAAAACAACTGTTGACTTGCTGCAATTTCCTACCTGGTGGAAATGATGAGAAGGTTACAGTTGTCAGATGTGAGTGGGATTAGGGGTTTTATTTATTATTATTATTATTATTATGTGTGTGTGTGTGTGTGTGTGATGTAACATGCAAGCGTGTGAGTGTGTCCCTGTACATGCAGGTGTGTAAGTGTTCTCGTATATGCAGATATGTATACAATGCACAGGTGCATAAGTGTTCCTATATATGCAGACATGCATACAACATGCATGTGTATGAGTGTGTCCCTGTGCACGCAGGTGAGTTAGTGTTCTTATATACATGTAGGCGTGTGAGTGTTCTTGCATATGCAGGTGTGTGTATAAGGTGCAGGTGTGTGAGTGTGTCCCTATACACGTAGGTGTGTGGGTGTTCCTGAAGATGCTGGTGTGTGGGTAGTGTGTTCCTATACATACAGGTGCATGCATACACTGGTGGAGGTCAGAGGTCAGTTTTGGGAGAGCTCCCAGGAGATCCTCAGCCTGGTTTTTGAAACAGGGTTTTTCCCTATGACTTAGCATCAGTAATTAGGTTAAACTGTCTGGCCAGAGAGCCCTGGGGTCCTCTGGTTGCTACCTCTCCAGTGGTGGGATTACAAGTCCATGCCACCATACCTGGCTTCTTACATGGGTCCTGGGGATCAAACTCAGAGCCTCATGGCTGTATGGCAAGCATTTTACCCACAGAGCCATTTCCTCAGCCAGGATTAAAATATTTATACTCACCCATACGCCTTTCCTTTTCTCTGTGAGGCAGCCCATGGCTCTTCTCTCCTTTCTGGAGGACCAGGAGTCCACAGCTGCCCTTTGCCCTGGGTTTGGAGATATTTGAGATTAGCCTCTCATTGAACTGTTTCCAGTATCAGGTTCTACGGCAGAGACTGCCGGCTTAGCGATAAATCCCAGGACACAGCGCTCCCAACAAGTCCTTTCTCAGTAATTTCTCTCAAGAATTCCAGGGTCGGGTTAGATGATGGCAAAGCACTTCCCAGACATAACGGCTGAGCTTTTGCTTCCGAATCAACAAGAGCATCCTCAGTGTGTATTCTGTGATGGTTCTCATCACTGATGGACTTGAGAAAGGGAGATTGAGTGGAGCTGTGTGGAGCTGGAGGTCTCTTCCTTCTCGTTGTCAGTAGAGATGGACTGTTAGTGCAGAAGCAGGAGGTGACTGAGATCCAGTTTTTAGTAGATGGTAAGAGAGGAACCATTTGAAAGCATGGGGGCCACAGAAGGCTTCCCTGTTGGGCCACTGGCTACTTGCTTCTCATGTGTCAAAGAAGGTAGATGGAGAATCCGATGAGAAAATTCTCCCGCTTTGGGACCTCATATATCAACAGCAGAGAAAAAGCCTCTCTCTTTGAAGAGAACAGTAATTACAGAAACAGTGCTTCATTTTAACTTCAGTTCAGAGGTGGTTCTCAGAGTCACAGAACTCAGAAGAACTTAATACCTTCACAGACGAGGTGTCAAAACCTGGGTCAGCCTCAGGACCACCTTTAAAGCAACAAAGCCAAGATCTGAAGTGAAGTGTTTTTCTTTCATCTAGAATGTCACAGGGTTACCTCCTAAGACAAGCATCGCGGGGAAGCATTTCTGCAGCGAGTTTTTTTTTTTTTTGTTGTTGTTGTTGTTGTTGTCGCTGTGGTTGATCTGGAAGGTTTTTGAGCAGGGAGGATCAATAAGTCAGATGCTGTTTTATATTCTTCTGTCCTGTGATCTTCTTACTCCCTCTGCAAAGTCACCATCATCCGAGTACCCGTCTCTTTCTGTGAGACTTTTGTAATCCAAACCCACAAACAAAGCTGCAGAAAATACTGCAGTGCGTGTCACTTGGAAAACTCACTGCCGTGCAGTCTTCAGAATTAACTCCGCGCGACGAGTGCAGCTTGGCAAAACTGGATTATATTAACAACGTACTCCTTCCTTTAGACAAAACTAAATTCAGACCCAAATCAGCATCCTGCTGCCACTTGACAGGAACTTGAGTTTTGGTCTTTTGTGTAACCCCATCTGGAGTCCAAAAGAGAAAAGAGTACGGACCTGAGCACACGTGATCATTTGGTGTTGGCAGATGCCGGTCCCTCTGCCTTGTTTAGCCCTGGAGACCTGACCATACAGCCCGAGACCCTCTTCCCTGAGATCTCACACTGTCACACAGTGGAGAGCCCATTCTAGACCTCGCCTGTTCAGGATAGAGATGGGGAGCTGTCGCTACATTTCTTGATTTTTTTCCCTCTTATTTGTCTTTTTAAAAATTACTTATTCTTAAGAACAGATAAAAGTCTGTTTATGGGAATGGATCTGTTCCTATGAGAGCAGTACCCCCAAGGAGCCAGAGGACAGTATCTGATGCCCTGGAGCTAGAGTTACAGGTGGTTGAGAGTCATGGAAATTGGAGGCTGGGTATTGAACTTGGATCCCCTGTAACGTAGTACATAGTCTTAATAAGCCAAATCATTTCTCTAGCATCTTCTCATTTTTGTTCCTGTGTCGTATTTGCAAACTGTCTCTTCCTTTAGCTAGTCTGTGAGATTTAAGGAAAGTGGTGGTGGGGGCTAATCAGCAGTAATATTGAAATTTTAGATTAATTAATAGTTGTTGGTATACATATGTGCACACAATTTACTCCTAAACATGCCATGCATATGTGCATATGTGAACACAACATGCAGGTACTCCCACGCATGCATACATACACATACCTACAAACACACACATGCGCAAGTGCACACATGTACACATTCACACCCACACTCCATGTTGTCTATGTCTATATATTTGTTATATAGGGTAGTCTGTGTTTAAAACATTAGGTGTATTGTTGGCACCCTAGTTATACATTTCTGACATTCTTCCAACAGAACTGAGATTCTGAATTAAGTGTGAATCTTCAGCCAACTGTGAGCACAGCAGCTAATAAACATTGCTGGTTTGAAAATAATGCAATCTAGAAGGCACTGGTTTTCTGTTTTTATGAGACCCACAAAATCCAGTGTGTGTGTGTGTGTGTGTGTGTGTGTGAATTCGCATGTGCATATATGTATGCCTTTATCCTTTGGATCACACATTTTTTTTTGGAGTAAATGTGTATGTACATCTGTGTGCATGTATGAGTGTACCCTATGCCTCAGCCACACAGCTTGTTTTGACAAACGCAGCCTTCATCCTTGGTGATACCTGGAGTTGGTTGCTGTGTCTGACAGTGATGGACCCAGGAGCCTGCTGAACGAGTGCTTGCCAAGTGCTCAGGATTCTTTCCTGAAAGTCCTGCTCCTTTGGCATTTGATTGATGTCACATATGAGAAAGGAGGTGGAGTGGTTTTCCCTGGGTCACCTTTGACCTTCAAGTGACCAAGCTGGAATGCCCAACTGGAAAGTTCCCAAACTCTCCAAGGAGGTGTTGAATGTAAGCGGTTAGAAGCCGGAATGCCAGGTCCAGGTTCGTTTGGCATCTGTTGCTCTTGAGCTCTTTGTGGTGGTTCCAATGAGAAGTGTCCTGCACAGACCTAGGCATTTGGACACCTGCTCCCTAACTGATGGCCATCTTCGGGAGGTTTGGGAGGTGCGGCTTTGTTGGTGTAAGCCGCTGGAGGCAAGCTTTGAGAGTGTAAAGCCTTTTGCCTTCTCTGTTCGCTGCTTGCCATTCAAACTACGCATCCTTAGCTTCTTCTCTGGCTGAAATAAACCTGTCTTTCTATGAGTTAGTTGCCTTGGTCTTGTTTTATCATAACGATAGAATAGTAACCAAAACCCTGCATACATATCGGGAATTTATACATTCATCTATGCAATCTTACGATGTGTGTTTTTCAGATGCTATATATACGTAATTACACAGCAGATTAAGCGTGTTTCCTACCCACTGTACACACTACTCTGCAGAGGTCATTGCCATTACTAGTCTGTACTTTGTTATGGCATTAAGCCCAGACCATCATGGGGCATGGAGAAGCCAGCTTATCATCCATGGGTCCACAGGCTGCTGGCTCAGGTTTAGTGGTAATTATTCTCACTCTCCTTTCTTCATTGCTTGTAGCTGTGGATAGGTTACCTCAGGGCATTTGAGCACATGAGAACTAGCCATGTTTCCCCCGATGTCTCTTGGGCTTCAGAGTACAAGCACTGGTACTTATTTTCTTATTTAGGAACCCCTGGAAACCCACTGATGTCAGGTGGTTTTTCATAGAAAATGACCTCATTCAAAACTATACAAGGTTTTTTTTTTTTTAATTTTTAATTTTATTAATTTATTTTTTTCCATTCTGAGTGGAAGTTGCTTGCGTCTGGTGTCTGAGCCTGAGTGACTCTTGCCACTGCCGGAGTAAGGGGGTTTCCACCTCTGAATGAAGTCATAACGATACAATTATTCTCCATAGAGCCAACTCTACCAGGCTCATTTACAAAGTCACTCGGCCGTGTCTTGGCCACTTACATAGCTCTATTGCCGAAAGGTATTTCTTGCTCCAGCCATTTGGCCCCAAGAACCACATTCACGTTACAGAGAAATCCACACGCAGAAGCGTTCTGCACCAGCGGTGTTACAGAGCTGTTTTGTTAGGTGTAAATTAGATCTGGTCTTGCAGGGAGGAGATGGGAGGGGACTGGATGATTTATATTCCACGAAAGAATTTCATAAAGGATACTAGCCTCTGGTAATGCCCCGATTTCTGATTTTACATATTTAAGCTGTGTATTTAGATATGATTTGAGCATTCCAGGGTATTAACAGTGTTTACAAAGGAAACTGTCAGAGATGGATTCCGGGGGTCTTTAAACTAATCACGTTTTCCTTCGCAGGTCTGATAGAACCCAGAGCATCTTCCCCATGTATCCCGGGGATCAAGATGACATTTTTCGTTTGCGCACTGCATTTCATGCGGAAGGTTCTCTCACACACCGTGTCACCGTCTGCCACCTTCTGCATGGCAACAGACAGTGAGAAGAGTGCCGCTGCAGGGATTGGTCAGTGGGGGAAGATCCCCAAGGCAGCCATAGGCTGAAGACAAACTGGAAGAGTGAAGGCGAAAGCTGTGTATTTCACCTGCCCTTGCAGAGGAAGAAATGGTTAGTCTAGCTTGCCTTTGCAGAGGAGAAAACAGATAGGCTGGTTTGCCTTTGTAGGGGAGAAAATGGATAGTTGGGCCAATGGCAACTACCCTGGCATCTAAGTAGGAGTCTGTTGGTGTGGAGCCAGGGGTTTGGGTCTGAGCCTTGAGCTATCTTCCTTGTTAGGTGTCTTTAGACACATCACCCAGTCCCTTTGAGACTCATTTGTTTTTTTGCATCAGTCTCTGTTGTAATAGGAGCAGCAGGCCGCTTCCCACCACTGGGTTCCCGCACCGGCCTGGTTAGCTTATGCCCCAAAATAACAACACACAACTGTATTCTTTTAAACACTGCCTGGCCCATTAGTTCTAGCCTCTTATTGGCTAACTCTCACATCTCGATTAACCCATTTTTAATAATCTGTGTAGCCCCACGAGGTGTGGCTTACTAGGAAAGATCTTAACCTGCGTCTGTGTTGGGTGGGAGAATCATGGCAACTGCCTGACTCAGCTTCTTTCTCCCAGCATTCTGTTCAGTCTACTCTGCCTACCTAATTTTCTGTCCTATTAAAGGACCAAGGCAGTCTCTTTATTTAACCAATGAAATTAACACAAAACAGAAGACTCTCCCCCATCAAGTCTCATATAGAGCAGGTTGAGCTGGGTATGCAGCTAAAGGTAACACTGACTTCCTGATAATCCTGCCTCTACCTCCCTATATCTGCCATTATAGGCATTAGCCCCCTCCAGCTGGCTCCAATTCCTGGCAGTATCTCTGTGGCCTACTGACTTACAGTTGCTCCTGTGTGTACTCCTCAGTGGCATGGCCAGATCATACATTATTTCTGTTTTTAGATTTTGATCACCCTCTATGCAGACTGGCATTCACAGTGGTTGGGTCAGTTTGCACTATCACTACCAGCATACAGGGATTCTATTCCCCAACATCCTCACAGCGTTCATTGTCGTTTGTGTTCTCGATGGAAACCCCAGACGGATCTCTAGTTAAGAATTTTTTTGTGGGGGCTGGAGAGATGGCTCAGTGGTTAAGAGCTCTGAGTGCTCTTCCAGAGGACCTGAGTTCAAATCCTAGCACCCACATGGTGGTCCGCAACCATCTATAACTTTTTAGTTCCAAGGAGATCTGACACCCTCACACAGACATGCAGGCAGACAAAACACAGAAGCACATAAAATAAAAATAAAATCATTTTTAAAAAAGTTTTTTTAAATTTTCTTTTATTTGTATGTGTTGTGTGTATATATGTGTTGTGTGTGCATGTTGTAGTTCATGTGTGTTGTAGATGTGTTCTATGTGTGTTGTGTGTGGCATATGTGTGCTCTCTCTGTGTTGTGTGTGTTACTTTTTGGTTTTTGATCGGGGAAAACACGGGGGCAGAAGCAGTGCTTCTCAACATGTGGCCTAGGTTTGCCTGCCTGAGAATTGCTTGAGAGCTTCCGTAAAGAGAGGCCTGAACTCTCCCCAGGACCTTTGGAGTCAATCTGTGGAGTATAGCCTAGAAACTCCAGTTTCTGTCCGTTTCTCTGATGACTCTAATGTAGTGAGTTAATGACCTTCTAAGCTCAATCAGTCACTTAGTAACGAGTTATACAAAACTAACTGTTGGGGGTTTAAGAAGTGAGTTGTAGGCTCAATGTTGATTAAAACAAGTTGGTAAAAAGAAACACTAATTTTGTGTATATGTTATGAGTGCAGAGTGTGCCTAAGCAGCGGGTTTTAGTGAGCCATCTCCAGTGTCTAGTGTTTCTGTTGCTATGACATAGCCAATTGGTTTTGACAAGATCTTGGCCCTTTTTGGGGGAAGTGCGGATGTGTGTGTCTGTCCTTTATTCTTCTTCACTTATTTGGTTATCAGTTCCATCAAAAGAGACATCCTTGTGGTCTACCCACAGAAAGGAAAGACATTTTTATTCAATAATGAAATTATAATATCCCCATTGAGCGAGAGAGAACATCTGGCATCAAGATTGCACGGCTCTAACACAAATACTGTGTAGACTGCCATACTCAAGTTTCAGTATGTAGATGTTGAAAGTACAGATTACAGGGTCCAGCCTGGGAAAGGAATAATCGCCTTGGTCTCTCCTGTTCTGGTAGCCCATAACCACGGAGTTCAAGTGAAACTTTGGATTTAATTGCTAAGACACTGTCTTTCCAGACTGAATGAACTCAGCAAGTTCTCCTAGGCCCAACTGACTTGGCTTCACCAACCATCAACTCTGCTTTAGTTTTTCCAGCTGTTCTTCCTCTCAAGGTTCCAGGTGTCACTTGGTTTCCAAAGCAAATGAAACCCAAGACAAGCTAAAGATCATTCTCAGGGTCGGCTCCCCCGAGTGGGTGACTGGGACACTGTACCAAGGTTGTCTCATTCTATTACTTAGAGACTCCAAGCTCCCTACCTTCCATTATCTCCCTTTTATAACGTTATAAAAATGTTTCTCATACAAAACAATCTGGGTGCACTTTCCCCTTCTTTTACTCTTCTCAGTTCCTCCCCACCTCTTCTCCCTTACTCTCTCTCATTGGAAAGGAACAAGCTTCTAAGAGATAAGAACAAAACATGATGAAATAAAGTATAACAAACAAAACCCATCATATTGAAGTTGGACAAGACAAGTCAACAGAAAAAAAAAAGAGCCCCAAGAGGAGGTACAAGAATCAGAAACCCACTTGTTCACACACAAGCTGAAAGCGATAGCATATATGCAGATGACCTGGTATACATATCGCTCAGTCTCTGTGAGTCCATATGAGCTTTTCTCAGTAGTTTCAGAGGGACTTGTTCTCCTGGTGTCCTCTGTCCCCTTGATTTTCCCACTCCTTCTGCCTCTCTGCGGGGGTTCGATGAGCTCTGAAAGAAAGGATTTGATGGGGACACTTCGTTTAGAGATGTGTGTTCCGAGCTCTCTCTCTACGTGATATCTGGCTGTGGACTCTATACTTGTTTCCCACTGCAGCAGAAGGAAGCCTCTCTGATGGTACCTCTATAAGGCACTGACTTATGAATATAGCAGAATGTCATTGGGAGTCATTTTATTGTTACTTCTTTTTTGGTTGAGATGAGCAGTATTTGGTTATACCCTAGGTCCTTGGGCTATCTGACACCAATTCTTTATCACTCGATCAGTATCAACTATAGATTCCATCTTGTGGAGTGAGTCCTAGGTCAAAGCAGACACTGATTGATTACTCCCATAAAGTTTGTGCCACCATTGCTCCAGCATATCTTGCAAGCAGGACAGATTGTAGAACATAGGTTTTGTGGTTGGGTTGGTGATTAGTTTTCTCTTTTGGTAGCCTTCAGAGTACTGTTCTGTGTCATAGATACAAGAACATGGGGGTGAAATTTCTATGTGGGCACCAGCTCATCGTGAACCTTTTGTGTTCAATGATTGTGTGGGTGTTGTCTTCAGCAATGGTGTTCCACCGACTGTGACTCGGAGCCCCTCTACCCCTTGTTCCCACAACAAGCAAGGCCAGCTCCAAACTAATTCTGAATTCCAGCCACATTCCTTTGTGCTTTTGGCTCTTCTGTGTTTCCCAACTCTCACAGTTGATCACTTTCTTCAGTTCAATCTGGGAAGAGGCTTCCCTAAACATATTTTTATCATGGTTAAACAAAATAAATGTTAGCTACACTAATGCCATCTTGCTCTGTCCTTAACACTTTCCTTCCTTTGGAATGACTGCCATAGTGTGAGGGTTCCTTCCTTTCCCCCACTAATTCTCCCATCCTTCTCTCCCTCCTTCCTTTCTTATCTTTCCCCCTCTCCCTTTCATCCTCCCTCAGTACCTTCCTTCATCCTTACCCTCAGTCTTTCCCTTCCTTCTGCTTTCTCTCTCCGTCGTCTCCCCCGACTCCCAGTAGCGTAACTGTTCCTTGGTGCCGTGTTGAAGTCAGGGGTGGCTCTCAAGGTATACATATGGGGTATAACGCTGCCTCAGATGTACAAGATTATGGGTCTAATCCAGGGCCAGCTCTTGCCCCACCAAAATGAGAGTACTTCTCATTTCTGCATTCCCTTCAGCGAAAGGAACGGGCATGTTCTCCGAAGTTGAGTTTTCAAGGCAATGCTTCCACGGAGTCTGTCTCGTTGACTTCATTCTCTGAATTATTTCATAATGTTAAAATATGGACATATGATATTTGATATGTATAATAATAAAAGATTACTTAGATGTATACCTTAAAATTAGACACATTGCCATTAATATAATATAGCTATATTTCATAGTCATTATATAACCATGCAAATACATGAAATAGTTTTAGAAATGATTTTAAGTTTTGTGAAATATTTATCAGCTGATGAGCCAGGAAAAGCCTCCTTGAAGGCAAAACCTTTGGCCTGCTGGTATTGTAAGGATAGGGAAGGTTTTGAATTTTACATTCATCCTTAACCTCCAATGCCTTAGTGGGGGACTCTTCCCTTTGCCCACCATTGATGAGAAGTTTTTGCTTCACCCTTGGTAGTCATACATTTCCATGCTGATAATGCTTAACTTTGCTTTTGTCCTTCCCCTAATTTGACTTCAGAATTTCCTTAGAATTACTAACTTGAAACCATAAATTTAATTTTGTGAATTTTCACAGAGTCTTAGAACATGAAGTTTTTCTTTATAAAAAAATCGGTTAAGATAGATTTTGAAAATTTTTGTTCACTTAAAGAACAAAGTAATTTTCAGGACTTCAGAAACCTGAAATTTCTATTTCTAGTTTTTAGGAGTTGTCATTGAAGGCAACACCAGTGTGTCAAGGGCTTTGCCCTTGCTACGGTAATCGTAAATATTTTCGTGAGAGCCTAGAAGGCCTCACTTCCGTCTAGGCCGGAATACCTAGGAAGTCCAAGCAGGCAGTAAATTGCAAAATGGATTTTTTTTTTTCTCTCCCGTGGATTCTGTCCTCTTCATCTTGGCTCCCACTACAGTCATGGTACAATACTACGTTTTACCAATAGGTGGCGCTGCCCAACACATGATTTATTGAGCTATAAAAACATTTTTTAACTGTGGGGTCTGAGGTTTCTGTAATTTAATGAATTCAACACTGCTTCGGTGTAGAAGGACAGAAATATTCAGCATCAAGTTTCCATATTTGAAGAATCCCAGGATGGCGGGGGCAGGGGAAAGCAACCAATCCCCTGCATGTCTTTTAGGGTTTCAGTCTCTTGAGCACAGGGGCAACTGTGATTATTACTCCGCTTTCAGGGCCACGGTGACCCCGCCTTTAGTCACCACGTCCATCAAATAATTATGAAAATCTGCATTCAAGTCACATTCTAATGGTTTGCCATACTCCTGTCCTGGTTCAAAACTTCCAAGTTTCCCTCCAGCTCCAACTTGCCTTTTTTATTTTATTTTTTAAATGTTGTCAGATTCCAGCTGTGGGGGCGGCAGTGTGTTCCTCTAACCCCGGACATCCGGCAAAGCAGGAGATATTGAGAGTTAGACCAAGGAAGGGAACCTACAGGGAAACTGCCGCTTGGAGATTTAAGACCTAAGTCAATTTTCTTCTTTTTGCTATCAGAGAAACGTGAGCCTCTCAGCTCGAATGAACTCTGGAGGTTTATTTTGTATCTTTTTCCCCCCTTTAAAGCTATAGGAGATTTGAACACGAGTATCCCTGAAGAGGGCGGGGTCACAACCCCTCTGTGTCGGTAATGCAGTTCAACTCTCAATTAACTCCTGTTTTGCCCTGTTTTGTCCACACCATGTCAACGTGCGTGGTGTCACTGCGTTGGACTATTCTGAAGTAAACACTAGACAGACACCTTATTATATCACCTCTCCTGTGTTACTGCGGTCCTAAGCTATACTTTTTAATCATTGCTAGATAAGAAGAAAAGCATTATTCTTTTAATAGCTAACATGCAATCATTGTTCAGTATTTCCTTATTCTACAAATATCCATCCATCCACTCATTTGTTCTTTTTTTTTTTTTCTTTTTTTTTTTTGAGACAGGGTTTTTCTGTGTAGTCCTGGCTGTCCTGGAACTCACTCTGTAGACCTGCTGGCTGGCCTCAAACTCACAGAGATCTGCCTGCCTCTGATTCTGCCTCCTGAGTGCTGGGATTAAAGTGAACAGCAGAATCACCAAGCTTTGCAAATATCTATTCTGTTTCATAAGGTTTTTTTTTTTTTTGTTTTTTGTTTTGTTTTGTTTTGTTTTTAATCTGGATTCCAAAGAAGCCTACATCTCCAGGCTTCACTGACCAATCTGAAACATTGTTCTCTGTTCTATACTTTCCCTCTTCCTTTTAAAAATATTTTTTTTAAGATTTATTTAATGTGTATAGGTGTTTGTGCCTTCTTGTATGAGTGTATACCATGTGCATGCAGTGCCCCTAGTCACCAGAAGAGGGCATTAGATCTCCTGAGAATTGGAGTTCAGGATGCTTGTGAGCCATCCTGTGGATGCTGGGACTAGAACCCTGGTCCTGTTAGAGGAGCAACCTGTGATCTTAACCAAAGAGCCCTCTCCCTAGTCCTCACTTTTACTTTTAAACACCATTCATTTGCTGAGGGCAATGAATCTGGAACAGAATCTCTTGCACTAAGCCTGTCCTATCCTCATGAAGATCCCACCAATCTCTTTGTGCTCTCCCTACTCTGGATATTATGTCAGGATGCTTGGTCGTGTTCAAGACAAAATTTTATTAATTTATCATTGATTTATGTGTGAGGGTACCTGTGGAGGCCAAAAGAGAGTTGGAGCTCATGGAGCTGGAATTCCAGGAAGTTGTGAGTCACCCTGTGTGGGTGAACAGGAAGTGAACTCTGGTCCTCTGCAAAGAGCAGCGAGTGCTTTTAACTGCTGGGCCAGCTCTCCAGTCCTCAAGATTACATTTAAACAGAATAGTATAGATGATGATGGGAACTCACTATCAAACCACACTAGTGGCAGACGATATGTCATACATTTTTCCAAACCTTATTTATTTTATTTTATTTTAGTGTTTGGGTTGACCAAAGTGTCTGAATGTTGCCTCACCTGAGACCCATTCAACATATAGTCTAGGGTTCACACAGTCTAGAACTGTGACTTCATCAGGAGCTGCACAGAGGGATACACAAAGCGTGAACTTGTAGCCACTAAGTGGAATTCACTGAAAAATTCTTGGGTTGCTGACATGTGAGTGGGTCATAAAAAGGCTCGCTTCCAAGCCTGATTGTTCAGTCCCCGGTACCCACATAGAAGAAGGAGAGAACCCGTTCCCCCAAAGTGTCTTCTGACCGCCACATGTGTGGTATGGTATACCGGGCCATAAATAAACACGACTGAAAATAAATAAATAATAAATATAAATGTGCCACAAATTAAAATCAAAGCATTCTTCCTCACCAGCTGTTTTGATTAGACTAGGATGGAGTTCATATGGGAAAGTCAAGATAAATACTGACGTGTTCTTTCATCCTCTACTTATTAGGCATCAAAATGAGGTATTGGTGCTCTAGCAACCACCAAGCAGAACAATAAAGGGTTTTAAAAGTGAAAGTGATATCATTATGACCACAAAAATTTTTAAGAGAAAAAAATCCCTACTAGAGTCTCTAATGCATTAAACTCTCTCACGTTTGGCACCCTATTTTGATTCTCAATCTCTCTGACATGACCTAGCAAATGAGTATAGTTTATTTTATTTATTTATTTATTTATTTATTTATTTATTTATTTATTTATTTAATTTTTGCTCTCTGGTATCAGAAGCTGTTCCAGGCTTATGTTGTGATCTCCTTGCACTAGGTCTGGACTCAGCCATCCCTCTAAGGACACTGGGTTAGTTTTAAGGAAATGACATTGAGTAACCGCAGTCTGCATACTGTATCTGATGCTGTAAATATTGTACAATTCTGGTAAATTACATTGCAGGCTTTGGGAGACTGGATTCAGATGCAGGTCTCAGGTCTCCCTGACCAGTATTTCATTTAGCTATGCTTACCACTTTAAAAAATATCTAGCTTAGGGAGAACCAAGTTCATTGAATATAGTTTGCGCTTAGTGAGGGAAAACTGTACAAAGTTTTTCCAATGCATTTGTATGTACCATATGTATATGTATTAATTATAGTATTGTATAATCAATCATCTATGCACGAGTGACTCTTTCATCCCCAGGAGAAGAAGTAGGGGTGTCACTGGCGATGGCAGGGGTAGTATGGAATTTTCAGCTGGTTTCTGGAAAACGCTTACTTAAAAATTACTTATGTATTCACGTGTGTGTGTGTATGTGTGTGTGTGTGTGTGTGTGTACTCACACGCATGCCCTGACAGGCATGGAGGTCAGGCATTCTCTTCTTCTCAAATGTGGGTTCAGAGATAGGACACAAACCTTCAGCCTTGTTGCCTTTCACACCTAGTCCCTGAGCTATCTTTCCTGGCCTGGAAACTTTTAACACCACCAGACATGTTTACTTAATTGCAAGTGGAGGGATGAGCTTATCAACACCTAGTCAAAAAAAAAAAAAAAAAAAAAAAAGCGTTCTGCTGTCAGGAGTGTATTTTATAATGTAGTGAATACAAATCAAAAAGCAGCATATGCTTTAAAAATTTATGGTAATTATGTAAAATCCACTTTATCAGAATCCCTGCATTTTAAAGCATAGGTTTATGAGACGGTAAAGTCGCTCACTTTCCCATGAAGCTGCATATTTTATGGATCCCAACTCCGAATAATAAGAATAAATTCTGATTCGTCATTCCGGAAAAGATTGAACCATCTTTCTATTCTCTTTACAGGAATTGATAATAGAAACTCGTTCTTGCATGAAAAAGTAGCAAAAAAAAAAATACTGTAGTCAAAACTGGGGTAAACTCTTTGGAGAAGGGCCCCAGAGGCCTCATCTCTAGATGGGATGCTACTGGCAATTGATAAATGCTGAAGGAGAAAGAGTCGCTTTTCTTTAGGAGTGTGGCCACTGGAAGAGTCGCCAGCAGATGACACCACACCCATGCACGGAGGAGAAGTACTAAGCAGACACAGCGGCTTACAGAACAAACAGATATATTCTAGAAGGAGGACGTGGAGTTGGGAGGGAGATGTGACGGGAGATCCTGGGGAAGTTGGAGGAGGAGGATATGCTCAAGATACATTGTATACGTAATTGAAAATTTCAACAAATTCAAAAGACTTAGGTAGGCTATAAAAGGATCGTAGGCAGTTAGTTGATATGAATTATTTTCCATTCTTCAGTATCTGATCTTTATGAAGCTACTTAGAATTCTTTACTTACAATTTATCTTACAAATCTAAACAAATGTGCTTATAGGTCTAATTTTGTATTTTTAGCATCATCACCATCCTCATCATTGTCATCATCATTGATGGGGATGCAACCCAGCTCCTCACACATGCTAGGGGACTGCTGTGTCCGAGCCACAGTACCAGCCCTACATAGCTATTATTTAAAATGTAGCCCTTTAGTTGTTGGAGCCTCAGCTCTGAGAGAGTCGGGCCTGTTGCATTGTCTTCCATGCTCTCTTCAGTGGAACCCACGTCCCAGGCCCTAAGCAGGCTGTGCCATAGCTGACCTTTCTTGCATTTGGTCTCAGGAAGAGACAGAGTTGGGGTGTCCATCCCTCTGTCTCCACCTCATCTCCCTCCATAGCTGTAACGAGGTCTGTATTGTTGTATGATTTTTGGACTTCATGAAAAACCCCAACGCTACCGTCTCAGCTCTCCTGGCTCCTGTCACAGTTTACCGCTCTGTCCCCATCAGGTCTCGGGCACCACCATCCTTGCTGACTTGTTTAATCCTGTTCAGTGTTAGAGATGCCGTTAAGTCCTCTTTTCACCTGGTACTACATTGCTACTGAGGATAGGTGGGTAGAGGAAACTGGGCTGGGAAATCAGCCAAAGTCACGTGACTCTTTTTGATTGCCTGGTACCTCAGTTTCTGTGTCCTTTTGCATTCACAAGTTGAACTCTGCTCTGGACATGGGGCTCCTCCATAAAGCAGGTTTCCTGGCCTTGGGTTTCAGGATCCATAGAGATACCAGACGTCCTTCTCACCTGCCGCTGTGGGCCTGCCTCCTTGGAGTAATATCATTGAACAATACCGGGGTCTCTGATACCCATGCCATCTGCATCCAGTTCTCCTCACAGGATTTGATGTTATTTTCCTTTGCTCAGTTGAATTGAACTGGGTTCTGGTCTGTGAACTGAGCCCCTCTGCAGATGGCACACCTGCATTCAGGATCCTGTGGTCCATTTGACCTTGACCGATTGGAAAGAGTGATTGTGGAGAGACAAGATACTGCAGATTAAGGACTAAGTGATCTTGGGTGATCTTAAGTCCCTTTGAATAAACAGCAACTTCTGTGCCTTCTTTTAAACCCTTGTGGCAGCTACGACAAGCTCTAGGAATGTGTCGTTCATCTTAGTAGATGTCTATGCTTCCTGTTGCTGTAAATACCCCAGAATCACTCTGTTGCTGCCTGCCTGATGGACACTCTCACTGAGAACTAGGAAATGCATGGGTTTGTGGCTTTCTTTTGTTCTGTGGCTAGCAAAGTTCACAGAGCTCCTTCCACAGCGGAGCCTGTTCCCTGTTCCCAGTCACTCATCCCTGGCTTCTGTTTCCCTCAGCAGTGAGAGCCAGGCTCCGTGCTGGCAAACCTCCCTTTCCTCGGGTAACGTTAGTCTAGTGTCTGCAACTAGTGTAGACATTTGTTTTCTTTGAGAAGCGCATTATGATTTCAAGTAACTTATGATTTCTGTCTTGCAAGAAAACTCCTTGAGGCAAAATGCTGAGGATCTGAATAAAATGAGCGAAAGGAAAAATTATCCAGAGAATCACAGAGAGAAAAATTATGTTCCGATGCCTCCAAGACCATCCAAAATTCATTCAGCACGTTTATCAGTGACTTTGGCCTCCCTGTGCCTCGTGTGGGCAGGTCTGGGCTCACCTAGACTCATGCTCTGTTTTTCTCTTCCTGGTCTGACATAGAAAATGATGAATTCCAGTTCCTTTGCTCCTACAGCTCCCCAGGCTTTGGTGTCTACGTAGGTTCGTCTGATGAGATCCACCAACACAGATACCATGATGGGAGGTCTATTTCTAGGCTGCTTCCCCAGGTCCAGAGCCTGTTGGAACATACTCATCTTTCTGGTTCCACTGCGAACACCTCTACCACTCCAGCTTCTACTTAGTGATCATGACTCTGGGATTGGGATTTTCCCAGCATCCTCTCGTTGTGAGGTGGCAGGAGAAGGTTGTGTCAGTCTCTGGGTTGCTTTGTCGTCTGTTTGGCTCTTTAGTTCTCCCCTCACCTCTATGCTCAAGTTCTTAGATTAAATTCTACCCACTAGACATATACCTAGAATAATTTCTGTGTCCCGGGGGAAATTTAAAAACTGTATCACGTGGAGCTGGAGAGATAGCTCAGCAGTAAAGAAGGCTTGTTGCTCTTACAGAGAGCCTTGTTTTGGGTTGGGTATCCTTTGTAGTTCCAAAGAACTAAAATGAGGGTAATTCAACATTCTATTGGTAATTTATCCACTGGTAAGTCCACACATATTAAACAATTGCAAATCAGTTATTAGTGTCCAAAATGAGGATGCTGAGGAGGCATGGGTGCCAGGAAAGACCTGGAAATATCTATAGTAAAGTTTAATTAGGGTTGTTCTTGTACCAGGGAACACTATTGGAAATTAACTGTGAAAAGGAAACCATAATGGTACTGTTTCCTGAGATGCATTTTTTTCTCTATGTCTTTGCACAGAGTACCAAGGCCACATTGCAGGCAAAGAATCTAGAATGGCCATCTTCAATGTGTAAAATGGCAAATTTATACTTGTTTGAGTAGCAAACAATTAAATGACTCTTGATAATAATTTTTTGTAGTGGTTATGGCTTGTGTGTATATGTATGCATGATCAGAGTCTCTGGAAAGTAAATGGAATGTTCAGGAAGAATAGAAATGCTCCCTTCCCTAGCTGCCACCCAAACCCTAGACGTTGGACGAGATTCAGTGCAGAGGGTGGTGGGCAACACAGACAACCAGCTGGAGGTCAGTTTTTATGTTTGAGAAGCAATGCGTTGTGGGCCACAGGAGCACATGCGTGGTGAGAAAAGGCTAATTCCCACATACCAACCTGTGCCTTCGTCATTCCACTACCAAGATCTTCAAAATCAGCTGATGGGTGACCTATTCTGATAATTCTACTATCAGAGCAACTTCCCACAGGACCAGAGAATTCCTTCAAAGGAAAAATCAGGAACCTCGAGTATGAGAAATTGGGAGTTTAAAGCCAATGGCACATCCCATAAACCATGGTAAAGATATGAGTCAAAGAATATTGAAGCAAAAAACCCAAATTAGGACTGGGAGGAGGTATTTTATCTACCATGTGACTGAGGCCTTCATTGCTTTTTATTATTATGTTGAATATAGACATTAATATCTGATGCATAGTGTGGGATAGTTATAGTTCCTGAATGATGAAGTAAAATTTATCATTTTTTTTTAGCATTTTTCCCTAGTCAATTTAGTCATTCATTATCTATTAATTTCAGTGCTTGTATAAAACCCATCTAGGGCCAACAAAACGAGTTGCAAGGAAAAGACTCTTGCTGGTGGCCCTGACATCCTAGACTCAACCTTTCATAACCAAAGTAGTGGAAGGAGAGAACCAACATCTACACACTGTCATTGGACCCGCACACAAACATGCTATGGCATACGCATGACCACCCACTCCACAACTAAGAAATAAACATTAAAAACAACAAAGTCTTTCCAGGTATTATTGAAGATGGAAGTCAACATAGGAGGACCTTCTGATATTCAATTGAGAGTTTAATTCCGTGTTCTGAGACCAGGTTAGGAATGGCCCACAGGCAACCATGCTGCTGGGTGACTTGCTTCAGACCAGGTATATCATAAAGCATGAAGTAGAACCAGGAGAGGAAAGAATTTGCATTAGATCAAAAGTGACTGGAAGCCTCTATAAGCGGCAAGAATATTTGGTGTTAGATGGTCTTTAGTACCGAATCATTTCACAGTGGTGTAAAATACAACCAGATATTTATTTGTTCTGTGCCTCAGCTTCCTCTTTCGAAGCCAGGATGGATACAAACAGTCTGTGGGTTCTTGTGAAGATCTGACGAATTTGTACACACACAGACACACACACACACACAAATAAAACACCTGGAAACACCACTCAATGAAGATTCATTAATGCAATAATTACTCTCGTTAATGATGCTGTATAGTTAATTGACTTACTAAAATCAGGATGACATAAAATGAATATTATTAACTGTGAATATGTAAAGCTCGTTTCAGCTATGGATCTGATACCCAAAAGTGAGTTATAGGATTTTGTAACCAGATTACTAAAATTATTTTGTGATTATCTTATTCAGTTTTCTCGCTGTTGCTGGATTCTTGCTGTGTCCGTACAGTTAGTTGCAGCAGCATGCATCCCCTCCACTGCCTCTCTGAGAAGGATTTGCATTTAGTTCCTTCAAGTGGAAATTAAGATATTGAATTGTGCTAACTTTGCCTCAAATTTAATTAAAATATAGGTTCCTTTAGATCTCAGATCATTAATTATTGAACAGTTACATCTGTCTAAAAATAGGAGAACACAGGCTTATTCCATCAGCCAAGCCTGTTGCCAGACAGATAGCTAACAGAAACACGTGTAGCAAAGGTGAAAGGGTCAGGTGCTCAGGTGAATGCCAAACCATGGAAGTTCCAAACTGGAAGTTACTTAAAACTTCATTAGTAACTGGGTGGGCAACAGTACACCCTCTTTCCCTGCCCCCAAGAGAGCTACTGTACAGGAAGGAGGGAACTGGGCTACAGGTTTATGCCACACCTGTGAGTCTCACAACATGACAAACAAAAAGAACCACATTAAAAAAAATCATGGTATATGGTTCCATTAACATAGAATCCTCAAATAAGCTGCGTAAACCAAACTCTTGGGAAGGGTGGGTACTCTTCTGTGGGCGTGTGAAGAAGTAGTTACCATAAAGGGTGCAGTCATTTCTGACATTGAGAGTATTGGAAGTATTTTGTTTTAAATACGTGTGTGTGTGTGTGTGTGTGTGTGTCTGTGCTTTTGTGCCTGTTGCAGAATGCCATAGTCTGTGCATGTGTATGTCAAAGGACAACATTGTCCGTCCTCCTCTTTTACCTTGAGACAGGGTCTCTTTGTTTTTTGCTGCTGCATGTCAGGCTGGCCAGCCCAGAAACTTCCAGGGGTTCTCCTGTCTATATCACAGCAGCACAGGGATTTTAGGCTCACGTTCTACCATACAGATTTACATGGGTTTGGAGGATCTAAGCTCATGCTCCCATTCTCATGTGGCAAGTGTTTTACCCCCTGAGCCACCTCCATAGCTCTCTGTTTCATCTCTTCATTTGGGTTCTGGTTGCATAGAAGCGATCAATTTGTGGAAGTGCATGAATTTTATATCTGTGAAATATGTGCACATCCCTTTACGGAGATTATATTTCGATAAAACAAGAGCCAAGTAAAATAGACAGGCAAGCATCACTCTTATCAGTGTTTCCAATACTCAAGATAAAGTGAAGAAGTGAAGCCAGGACCTAGGTCCTCCTGGGGGTCTTTTAGTGGACAACAGAAGAAGCAAGCTAGAAAAAAGTTGGTACCAGTAACCCTCCCACTAGTGTGGCAAAAGACGCATCTCATCACTTTAGACAAAGGAAGGGTTTATTTTTGCTCCTGCCATCAGAAATTTAAGTTCCGGTCATTATTTTATTTGGCCTCATTTTTTTAGGGTCCGTGGTAAGACAAATGCATCATGGGAGGCGTCCATGAATGGGGATAGATGGATACCTCATCCTACAGGAAGAGAAAGGAAGAGGAGGGGTTGGGATCCCTCTTTGTTCTCCAGGGTCACTCTCCCCCAAGGACCTAACTCGCTTCCACCAGACTCCACTTACCAACTATTATCAATGGAGTCACAGGCTGGCGACCAAGACTGTGGTTTTGCGTGGGGGAAACTCCAGGTCCAGATTATTCCACTTAGCAATCCTGTCTTAAAGCATGTAGCTATCCTGACATTTTCACAGTTTTCTTTATGTTTGCATGTTCCGATAGAGCTAATAATTAGAAAGCATGCCATCTTTCATTTTGTCTCAAAGATCTTTCTTTTTTTTTTTTTCCTGAGACAGAGCCTCATGTATTCCAGGCTAACTTGCAACTCATTATGCATCCAAGCAGTCAAGGACGATCTTAGACTTGTGATCTTCCTGTCTCTGCCTCCACAGTTCTAAGATTACAGGAGGGCATTGCTGTGCCTGATTTATGAGGTGCTCGGGATAGAACCCAGGGCTTCACAGATGCCAGGCAACATCCTACCCTTTGGGCCACCTCCCCAACCGCCTTCTTTCAAAGCTGCTTCATCTCTCACATTTTCCCTTATGATTGTTGATTTCCAAGTGGTTTTAGGCTCATTTTTGACCAGCCTCTCAATGGATAAGTGCCAATCATGATAAAGTGTTGATTTCTCATCAAGGAATAAAAACACAGCAAAGACAGACAAGCTTACTGTGACAGCCAGTGGTGTGTGTGACCTATCACAATCACTTGAGTAACTCCAGTAGGATTTGTTTACAAAGGAAAGACTCTTTGCCTTCTAAGATCTGTTAGCTATTCAGCTAATAACTCAGCAACACACTCAAAACCTTATTCGATACCATTGTCACATGTTTTCCAATTTGTACTATAATTGCCTTCCAGAGAGAAAGGATATTGTAATTATTATGCTTAATTGGACAGAGAAAACAGTTGCAAAAGGGAGGATGTGTGTGGGTGTTACAAAGAGCTTTCATGGGGTAAATGGAGTCCAAGAATCATTTGGAAGGGGCTGGAGGGAGGAGGGAGGAACTGGCTGGGGGTGCACAGGCACCTTTTACTGGGACCACACACAAGGGCTTGGAGAGAAGCAAAGAAAGAAGTTGACTAGAGAGGGAATGGAGTTGGGATTCATTTTGATTCCCTTGAGAGTGCCCAATGTCCCCACAGCTGTGAGAAGTGTAGGGAGCCACCAACTTGGGATAATAATTAACTGTGTTACTTAATGGTCTACAATCCAGTGTCAGGCCCTTAATGGAATTTACAGGCACACCCCCTCCCCATTGCTACTGTAATCTCATGTCTTTGGGGGGGGGGTTTCCTTCTGCATACTTCAGTTAGTTGTTAGTGTGTGACCCCTGTTGAGTGCTCTGCACTGTGGCCCTGGCCACAGGTTATAGTTGGAGGAGGGAAGAGCATGCCTCCATCAGAAAGCTGGCAGTACAATGTAGCCATCCAAAGCGATGATCAAGAAGTGGGCATCTCCCCTAAGCTGGGCCCGTTCTGTCTCCTAGAATGTTGGATTGGGTGGATCTATTATGGCCTTATTGTATAATGTCCCCACGGATTCATGTCTGAACACTCGATCTTCAATTGGTGGTATTGTGTGGGAAGGTTGAGGAATCTTTAGGAGGTGGAGCCTCATTAGAGGAATTAGGTGGGGGAGGGGCGGGCACTTCAGGTTTCCTAGCCAAGTCCCTGTGCCTTCCACTGCCAACATGGTCTGTATCCTGTCTTCTCAAACCGTAAGCCACAGTCAATTTCTTCAGTGTTTCTCATCTGGCGTTTGGGCCCAAGATACAGCATGTAACCAATTCAGGGTCTTTGAGGGCAAGTTCATCTCCCTTTGTCTTGTGTCTTTGTGTAATTTGTTCACTTTCCCCTGTCCTGTGCAGTACTCGTGTGTGTGTGTGTGGCACACTTGGGCAATAGACCTATTAAGGATGTTAAGCTTCTCATTCTTGTCTGTGTTTCCTCCACTCACAAGGCCCAACAGTGTTCTGTTTTGTTTTGTTTCTCATTGCATGACAGAGACCATTATTTAGTCTGAAATGGCAGAGTGCTTCACACCTTTCCCAGACTTCACAGGAACCCTTCCACAGACAACAGAGGTTACCTCTAAACAGATATCCAGCCAAGTCAACTCAACACTCTGTTGCACTGAAGTAACTGTAAAAAAAAATTAAATAAAGGGGCAAGTAAATACTTTAGAGTTCAAAGAAAGTTTGTATCTCAGACCACCCTGGATTCGTATTTCCTTTAATGAAGACAATTGTAGACATTACTCTACTTGAAAGCTTACGGATTTCCCAACCCTTTCTTTTCCTGCCAAAGGGAACTGGGTCTTGGGTGGATTCCTCAGCTTATTAGCCCTAGCAGGAATTTCCACGTGGGAAAGTGAAGCACCTGTACACAGCTGCTACCAAGCAGAGTTCTGGGCTCTGGGCCACATTCCAGAAGCAAGAGGGGCCCGTGGAAGCATGTCTTTGCAATGCCTGAAGAACGGAGTCGAGAATACAATTTGGTCCCAGCACCAAGTACATTTGTGTTCTCTTGTTGCTGGACTATTTTGTTTCAGTCAATACTTGAGAAACTTACAGAGTTTATATTTGTTATTCCTTCTGTCCATCTTCCAAACTCAGAAGTCTCACAACTGTCATAACTCTTCACTTCTGTCTTTTCTTGGAGGGACCCTGAGGTCAAGGGTGACTGAACAGGCATCACAGGCAGACGACAGTGTCTCCCCTACCCCCAGCTACTAGAAGATGATGTGAATTTGTGAGACTGGTACATGGGTCAGGCTGTCCTTTTGGAGACAATGCGACCACAGAGAAGACAAATTGTGCATGATGTCCTCACCTGGCCAGAGAGACAGGCCGGGAATTGTGCTGTTTCTCTATGCCAGAGGATGTGCCTTTTAATTTTAATGCCATTTCTCAGGTAGGTGAGTTATCCAGCCTCCCTGAGACTCTAAGGTTGTCTTTGCATGGCGGAGAGAGGTTTATCTTCGCTGTGGCATGGGCTCAATGAGAAACAGCCCGTGCAGGGTAGCAGGCTAAGCACATGCTCCACTCCAGTTACTAATGTTGGTAAAGGATATGTTTCTAAGGCAGTAAAACCATGACTTCTGCAGACAGAAAATGAACGCGTGTCAAAGATCTTGTTCAACTCACTATTAAATGAACACGAAAGGGGGGATTCAAAGGAGGGATTAATTTAAAGACCAGGAATATTGAACTCAAATGCTCTAAATTGTGCAGATTTTTTTTTCCTTAGGAGGCACAGGGTAATCCTTTTTGCTTGTTCCAAATTCCCTGACATGGTTATAATTATTATTAGTTTGGAGCTGAATTCCCCCATTCAAGCTCACCTATCAGGAAAGGCTGTACTGACATGTCATAAATCTCACAAGTCTGAAGTCCACACTTTCATTATAAATACCCTCACTCGTTCTAGGTACATTGTACACGAGGGTCCCGCCCCTGCAAACCCTCATTATCACGCCTTTCATTCTTGACCGTAATTTACCATCTTGGATTTAAAGTCAAAGAGTGGGAAACATGATGAGGAGAAGGAAAAAAAAAGAAAGAAAAATGGAGGTGGTGGTGCTGGTAATTTAGCCATTTAGAAAATATTGGTGCTATGAAAACTAAATCCACTCTTGGCAGTGTGCACTCAAGTAGGAAAGCCTATTTGATGTAGGAAGCTGGATTCAGCCTTTCATTTTCAGCGATTTAATCAAATCTCCCCTGCTCCCTCAAATATTTATTTAGTCTCCTATAATTTATGGTGACCATGGCACTTAGTATTACCCAGGTGTTAAATCTAATGCTAAAATGGCACAAAAAAAAAAAAAACAAGAAAGAAAAAGAGAAAAGGAAAAGCGAGAAAGAATCATAAAACAGCATCAAGTGATGCCCAAGGGAACCTATTAAGTGGATTTTATTTAAATAATCCAATTCAACAGATTGAAGCCGAATTCTTTAAAACAAAAGTTCGACTTGAAAAAGATTGGCTCACAGTGGAGCAGGCAGCTTACTTGAGAGCTGCCTGCATCATTAATTTTAATAATTTCTTCTTCGTCCTTCTCAGAGACTGCGTGGTTCCTTGCTCCCTTTTCTTGTGCCGTGATGTGACCAGATGGATGTTAGGAGCCCTGCTTGAAAGCTACATGGTGGCACCAGGGATTTGCAAGATGGTATAGTCAGGGCTCATCTTTATCACTCGTCTATAAAACCCAAGACATTTTCCATGCAGAAAGTGTTCGTTTCATAATTTAGCCTTGTATCCTTGAAGCTCTCATCTCCAATGACCTCTCGTCCTGTTTGGCATATGTTTGCTTCCCCTCCTCAGCATCCGTAGGCCCTGATTCCATGCACTGGTTCAACATGTGTACTTGTGTTGTGACCACTAGCCACTCCATGGTGTGAAAGAACCATGTTAGGCACAGAGTTGATATTCAATGTCCCTAATAGTCGCGAAACTAGGAATCAAAATCAGAATATCACCTTTACCTGTTGGGATGGCGATGACCGGAAAAACAAGAGGTGACAAATATTGATGAAGATGAGGATAAACCGGAAGACTTGTGTACTGCTGAGAGAGCAAGGACAGTATGAACGCTCCAATAAAAAGTTAAAAATGGAACTCCCCTGTGACCGAGAAATTTTAGAACCCCGGAGTTCACTGCAAGAGCAGCCATGTCCACAGACGGGTGAACGGATAGAGCAGATGCAGTATATGCACACAGTGAAATAGCATTTTGCCAGAATAAGAAGAATCTTATGCAGTATACAGATATTATAATCGAACTTGGGTCATACTAAGGAAAGTGAAGTCAGACAGTCACTGGGGAGTATACGAAAAGATGTCACTAGCCTAAGGTGCCGGAAACAGTCACATTCAAAGAAACCAACAATGGCGTGGTGAATGGCACAGGGCCTCAGATCGAGAGAAAGAACAGACTCTGGGAAGTAGGTGTAAAGTCAGTGGAACAGAATAAAAGACTCTTGGCGGCATGCAGCGCAGCTCTGCACTTGTGATCGGGGAACCGCTACACTCCTCAAAAGTGTGTGAGAGGCTCTACATCATGGGAATACACATGTCTCCACAATACACCCAAAGTTACAAAACAGAAAAAGAAGGAGTGGCCAGAACTGTAGATAGAGGTCGGAGGGCCACCTGGTTAACTGCAGACCAGCGCGGAAGGCTAATGAGAAGGGTGGATGGGGCCGGACTATGGACTCTAGGTGCGGCTCAGCCTCCTCCAAATGCCTTAACCTTTGGCTAATAATGGAAAGCGTTGGGCTCTTACATAAGCCTATTGCTATTGGAAGCCATCCAGTTGGTGAAGAATGATGACAGCCTATGGAGGAAGGCAGTACAGGATGAAGAGGATGTGGACGTTGGAAACATCCTTTCTTTGCTCTTCGTTTGTTTCTACCCCGTGCATCCACAATTTTCCTTGTTGTCTCTGAGCATCAGTTTCCATAGCAACAAAGAGGCACAGTAACACCTCACAGGCTTGATATAGGAATGATCTATCAGGCTTTTCACATACGTGAAACAAAATATGGGCATGCTTGTGATGCCCTTACGCTGGTGTTTTATTTGCTGTTGTTTTTACTATTATTTAAGGATCAAGTCTTTTTTGAATGAAGCATTCTTATTTATTCTACGTTTGTAGCAAAATATTAGAAGGAGAAGAACATGCAAGCTAACCACAGTGTGCAGTTTTTCATTTTGACAGGTGTATAAACTAGGTGATTTAAAAAAAAAAAAAAAAAGCAAACCAAACCAAACCAATAAAAACAGAGATTTGCCATGCTGGGAAGAGGAAAGGAAGCAGTCAGTAACCCCAGGTCTGTCCTGGGAATATTGACATGAGCTTCAGGTGCTTTTGTTTTCTTTGGGGGAGATTATAGATTATTATTATTTCTTTGTGATAATATCTTAATCAATGGTTTAGCTGACTTGACACTCACCCTGCCATTTATTCGTCCTGTTCTAAGTCTCTCATGATTTGAGAGTTTAGCCATGAGATACTATATTCAGAAGAGCATTAGAGATAAAGAGAGAAGCATTGTGTCAGGGGCATGAGGTCTGCAGAGTTAAGCAGTTCTGGTCAAGGTGTGTCCTGGGGACTGATACTTTTATGGGCTGGTAATAGTGACTTATGTTTTTGTTTCTCATTGGTTCAGCTATGTGTTGTTTTATATGGTCTCGCTCTGCAGTGTGAGCTGGTCCCAATCTCCCAATCCATGCGCCTCCCCTTGCCAAGCGTTGGAGTTGCACCACGGTGCTTGCTCTTTTTTGTGGCATTCCCTCCCAGATGCACAAGAATCTTACCGGCCTCCTCCACCACATTGGGTCTATGTATTCCCATCCAATAGTCTTGAGTGAAGAAATGGTTGAAAGAAGTGGGTGGGTAAGGTTCCAATTCACCTTCCACACTGGATTCTGTTGTAGCCCCACCAATGGAGGAACTTCTCTGGGGTTTGTCTCAGCCTTTCTGTGACCTTGGAAGCGCTTCTGTTCCCATGGTAGATTGTGGAAATGGAACCGAGCCTCTATCCATTAGAAATCATTGTGTAAATGTGAGGAGGTAATCGGATCGTCTGTGTTGGGCATACTGCCTTTCCTTTCATTAGCATAGCGTCAAGGATGCTCACATTCGACCCCAAGGGTGAGAGCACCCTCAGGTACAGTAGCAGTGTGTGGTGTATCCAGTTACTTTCCTAATACGGTGGCGCCCTGGGTCCAAGGCAAAGTGTGAGATAAGACAGTTAGGGTGTGTGTCTATATGTGCACTTGTGTGTGTATGTACATGCATATGTGTGGTTGTGCACAAATATGTAGAGGCCTAGGATTGACTTAGAGTGTCTTCCTTTATTGCTCTCCTAGTTATCTTTGAGTCTGTGTCTTACTGTGAACCTGGAATTTACCAGTTGATTAGACTGACTGGCTGACAAGCTCCAGGAATCTTCCTCTCTGCTCCTGATCCCCAGTGCTGGAGTTATGGGTGTGCTATCACACTTGACTATTTATACAGTGCTGGGGATCTGGACTCAGGACCTCATGCATATGCAGCAAGCATTTTACTAACTGAGCCATCTTCCAAGTCACTGGAATATATATGTACTTTAGAATGTCTATATTGAACATGTACAGGCTTTATTTCCTCTTTGTATTATTTATTGAAGAATTCAGTAAGACAGTTACATAGTTATTGTTTTAAGGGTCATAGCTAATATAGAGATGACCTAAAATACTTGGTATGATATGTGTTATACTACAAGAAAAGATTACACTATATCTAACTATCTATCAATCATCTATCATTTATCTATAAATCATTTATCTATCTATAAATCATTTATCTATCTATAAATCATCTATCTATCTATCTATCTATCTATCTATCTATATATCTATCATCTATCTTTCCATCTATCTATTATCCACCTATCACTTCAGAATCTGCTGAATCTTCAGAATCTGTTGGTGTTTACGCAGAAGGTCCTGTAAATTAACCTTCTCTTACCTTGTATATCAGGGAATGAATGGGTTCCTTTGTGCATTGGACAGTTTTGTGTTTGTGTGTGTGTGTGTGTGTAAGAGAGAGAAAAAGAGCTAGAGACAGAGAGGTAAATGGACAGAGAGACAGAGATAGAGAATGAAACCTTTGTACAACTCAGTCCCATTCAGTCTGTATTCTCTCTTCTTTGCTGTTCCAGCTGGCTTCCACCTGGTTCTGTTTAACCCATTCCCATTAAGAGAGCTATAATGGTGAGAATGTTGCCTGTAGAATAAAGTCTATGAATATGCCTTAGCATACTCCAATAATTAGCTATTAATTAATATTCCAAAGGATAATGGACTTCTAACACATAGAAACAGACCTTTGGCCTCTGCCAGACATTTTATTGGTCCCAAAGATGACATTGTCTGGCCATGGAACAAAGAAGATAATTACTTCCCCTAAGCTTTGAAAACATGGAGGGGGAAATGGTCAAATCAATTTTACCATTAAAAATTGGAAAGTCATGATCTTTTCGCAAATCCACGTACGTCTACTGTAGGAAACTGAGAAACATGAAACGCAATTCTCATTTTGTTTTAAGAGTGTGGGTGTTCTGACCGAATACACGTCTGTCCACCATGTGTGCATCTGGTATGTGTGGATGCCAGGCAATGGCATCAGATGCCCTGGGACTGGAGTTACAGACAGTTGTGAGCTGCCTGACTTGGGTGCTGGGAACTGAACTCAGGAGGCTCTCTTAACCATGGCGCCATCTCTCTAACCCCTTCAGTTGATATCTAATGTGTCCTAAAGATGGCAATCGAATTGACCTTTGAACTTTAAGATCTGTCACTTGAGATTACAGCAAAGAATATTCATCCTTTCTCATCCTTTTGTTGTTCTTGTTTTTTGTACTCATGAATTTTTTTTTCTGAACCCTAATTTGGTCTCAGGAGACTTACAACCCTGTCCCAGGGAGTTCCATAAAACTTCATATTAATAGTTACATGAGTTTAAACCCATGTAAAAATTTTTCTTAAGCCTTTCTAATGCCCATAGTAGGCTCCTATTTTAACATACGTGGACGTGTGAACACAGGTTCTAACAAACTGTGCCAATGTGCCTGCCTTAAAGCACCCAGCAGCCTTATTAAAGTGATGCCATCCATTGCGACATCTCCCTTGAACATCAATCTAAAGATGTCTCCTGCAGCTTCCGGGAATGGTGACATCAGGCTAGGAAGTGAAATGGGTCTAAGAAGACAACCAGCATCACCAGCTCTGAAGCTGGCTTTGGTCTGAGCAGTCTGCATGCAAATTTTTCAAAAGCAGACTTTTGTGGGGAAAATACTTAATACCCAACATTTCATGTTAGGTCTGCATGCTTTCCAAATAAGGTGTTCTCCGTACTGCTAAATTACCAAGTACGAAAGCTATAATGTTCTGTGATCCCGAGGGGCAGAGAGTAATTCAGACATGAAGTCATTTTAATAGAAATCATTCCTCTTTTCTTGGCAAGAGAAGAATTTCAGGAGAATTTTTTTTTTTTTTCAAAATTACAAAATACCCTTTCCCGGAGGATCTGCGCTGGTACTTAGCAGGTTTCTCATTTCATTTAACACAAATATTTTGATCCTCCAGGGGAAATCTATTCAGTGACAGTGTCTGCATTAACTGTCTCCCAAAGATAAATGAGGTGCTTTCCTCCAAAACGGACGCAGAAGAGGTCAGGTGGGAGGAAAATGGTTGTAATCCCAAGAAGAAATTTCTAAAAACCAACCACTCACCCAAGCCCTGCAGATGGGGAAGTCTTCCCGCTCTGTTTCATTTTCTTCAGTGGCCGTTTGCAGCTAGGAGGACTTTCTCCCTGAAGATCTGCTTGAGGGAGAAGGCGACCTTGCAAGACGATGTCATTCTCCTTCTTCCCCAGGTTAGATGCCATCTTCCAGGGTCGCTGGGTGCAGAAGGATCTAGAAGCTGTTCCTGGGCTTACTGACAAAAGGCTCTTGGGTTGGGCAAGCATGTCTGCCCCACAGTGGTCAGAGAATGCCTTCCTTCTACTTGATTCCTTGAGGTGGGTCCAGCCCCGTCAGGACTAGCACACTTTGTTTTATTAATTCTTTTGATTTGCACTTTGTGTATATGGATGTTTTATCTGTCTGTATGTTATGCATCACACAGATGCCTGGTGCCCTTGGAAGCCACAAGAGGGCTTCAGATTCCCTGCAAGTAGAGTCACAGATGCTCATGAGCCGTCACCTGAGTCCTGGGAATTGAACCCTGGTCCTCTGGAAATAAGCAGCTAATGCTTTTAACTACAGAATCATTTCTCCATTCAGGCTAGCGCTCTTCTAAAGAATATACAATTTATTATCAGGGCTTATCCAGAAGTGTCCTCAGGCCCTGGCAGTCTTCTGAAACAGACTATTTAGACCTGTTTGTACCAATCATTGTTAAAAATGCTAACTTCTGCTGATAGTTCCGTGGGGGTTTCACATGTTCTATGTAATAAATCTGCTGTGTGCTGAGGTGTAGATGGGTCATATTATCACACTGTATTGGCCAGGAGGCCTGCAGAAAACTCCTGATTTGATGGAGCTTACTCTGTGGTGGCAGCATCAGAGACTATAAAATTCAGGGAAAATTTTAGAAGCAGTTAAGTATTTATGCCCATCAAAGCGGGAATATCTCTGTTCTTTAGCTCTGAGAGGTTGATATTACCAGCTTTGGGCGCATGGATTTGTGTGTGTATGTGTGTGTGTGTCTGCAATGTGTAATGGAGTGCATATGAGTGTGTATGGGCTTATGTGTATGTCTAAAAGGCGTGCTCTGTCTCTCTTTTTTAGTGGAGAAGACATTAAACCAGCTTTCAATTAGACCCCATCTTCAAGCACATTTTTGTTCAAAGTCTCTTCCTCAGTCCCTCAACATCCTAACCTTAAGCATTTGGGTCTTGGGTGTCTGTATTTGAATTAAAAATTCTAGAATCTGAAAACATGAAGCCACAGATCACGTATATCTTTTCATCATTTTACCCTGGGATGATCACAGTGTCTGGATATACAGGGATCAATAAATATTTTGGTCGCAGCAGTCTAGAAGGTTAGCAGTGCCAGGGGATGGCTTTAGCTGGGCTCTTTAGCTCCCTTCCTGTCACACAGGGGCCTACCGTGCACTGGTGTCTGCTCTAAAGATGCTGGGTCAGAAGCATCCTAGTGCAAAGGCAGTCAGATGTCACAGTGGGCTTCGGGACACTGGGATTCTCAATGCCCGAGGAGGGGACAGCTCTGTGGATGAAGGTAATTACCAGAGGTTTTTACATGAAGCTATTGGCCCTTTCTGAGGACCGGAAGAGCAGCTTTGTAAAACCAAGAGCAGCTACTGAAAAATAAAACTGTCTTGAAGTGAATTCTTAGAATCCTCAAAAGTTGTGTGAGAAATTATGCCAGCACAATCACTCTGAATTCGACTTCAGCCACCCTCTTCCTGGGAAAGCCAACTTTATTAGGTCAGCCATCTCTCCTCCTCCTTACCATTCTCTTTAACTACCACAGACCCAAAAGGAGTCACCCAAAGTCAAGTACATCAGTTAAGCCTTGTTTTAATGAGGCCGGGATGGGTGTTATATTTCCTGCAACCAATTTTAAGCGACGCAAGGGCTTGCCTAACACAGGTGAATCTTCCAACTGTGCACCATGCCAGGTGTCTCCTGAGATGTGAGGTGAAAGCATATCTCTATCCATCTCTAGTAAAGAACTAACGAGTAACATTAGTTAATACTGATAAGTAACAGGAAGTGTATTTTGAGTGTCTGCTGTGGATTAAACCCTCAGTCGAGCATTTCATTCATAGTCTTCACCACAATACCATTCTGCAGGAGAACAAAATGAGGCTCACTGAGGTTAGCTTCCAAAGTCACATTGCTATCACCTGAGTGTTGTCAAGACTGAAGTCAGGTCTCCTTAATTCCAGGACCATCTTTTCTGTGGTTTCCTGCCTGGCTACTTCCAGTAACACCTTCTGTCTAGATGCTCTCACGTACCCTCCTCTTCAATGCAAAGGATTGCTCATGGGGAGGCGCTTTTTCACATTGTCTTATGGGAAGAGGATGGAATTAAAATAAAAATGAACAGTTATATGCAGGTTCAGGAATGTTGGAAAAGACCAAGTTGGGCTGGAGTCCATGTGCTCAGGACCTTGTTTCCCACGCTGAGACTGCTGGGCTCTGGTGGACCTTCTGGGCAATTGTACCTGGCATAGACAAACAAATGACCTAATATGTCTTAGACTGAATCAGACATGTAAAAATCAGTCATGTCCCCCAGACTTCCTATCTGCCTGGATTTTACACAAATGTAGCACTTGAACACGATGATCAAGTAAGGCCTTAGAAACTCACATCCAATTCAGATGTGAACCCAACTCATGAGTATGAGAACAGATGTGCAATTATAACATTTAGTGTCAAAAGATCAAACTGGGGAGCTCTGCCTGACCTGAGTTGTGCTTTGCCCATGGCCGGGGGTCTTGGATTGCATAAGAGTAGAGAAAATGAGGTGAGCACACTAGCTTGCATGTTCTACCCTCTTTCTGTGTCCACCATGTGGAATGGCACTGTCATGATGCTTTTTTGCTTTCTTCCCCCCTTTCCCCATTTTCATATACATGTATTTATATCTGCACATTTGTGTGTGTGTGTTGTACATTTTGTATTGGGTTGAAGCATCCTTGGCTAATACTCCATGGATGCCAACCATGACAACATGATGTGGGACTCCCCTCTGCATGCTGTGAATACCATTGGTGAATAAAGAAACTGCCTTGGCCTGTTGATAAGGCAGAATTTAGATAGGCGGGGAAAACTAAGCTGAATGTTGGGAGGAAGAAGAGAGAAGCCGTGTAACCCCACTGGGGACACACACTGGGAACTTTACCCAGTAAGCCACAGCCACATGGCAGTACACGGATTACTAGATATGGGTTAAATTAAGATATAAGTGTTAGCCAAAAGAAGCTAGAGCTAATGGGACAAGTAGTGTTTTAAATAATATAGTTTCTGTGTGATTATTTCAGGGCTGAGCAGCCGGAAATCAACAAGTGGCTTCCTTACAACAACAACAAAATGTTTTTGTCTTTTCAAAATGTATCCCGTAGAGCAAAATCACCTATGCCTGCGAGCCATCACCCAAGAACAATCCACTTACAGGTGATTATTGAGCTCCTACTATATGCATCGCTGTTGCTGGCTAAACTCCTAGAGGCTCTGGGTTAGCCACATTTAGGCTCCAAGTCTGACTGCATTTAGGGGCGCAGGGGAAAGAAGAGGTAAATCTGTGGCAGCATCTGCCACATGGTGGGGCTCTCAAGGGTCCTTTAATGAAATATGGAATATGCAGAGGAAAAGCCACAGTCTGGAAACTGGGGTCCTTCAAACACCTGAACAGTGCTTAACAGACCCACCAAAAGGAAAGAGAACAAGGTCAAATCACCATGGATACACGGACACGAGTCAGAACTGATGGCCACAATGGAATCCACAGGGGTTGACTTGCTAAGAGGCAGTGGGGCTCCTGGTGGAAGGAGCTTTAAACTTCTTTAATTCGAAATAGATTGCTCTCCAAGTCTGGGGCCAGTCTGATCAGGAAGCAGGTGGGACTGGAAGTCTGCAGGGAAGAAGTGTGGGTAGATTATCTCACTCCATCCAGGTTCTCAGATGTTCTGTTTCCCTTGTATGATTTCTGGGCTTGTTCAGGATTTCAGATGCCTACCAGAAAAAAAGGGGGGGGTCTCACTTTGCATCCTGTCAGTCTCAAGGGATGGAGTCTTCATCTCCAAAGGTAATTGCCTCAATCGTGTTACACAATATCATTCATTGCTTGTTAGGGTGGAGTGTTGAAAGTACATTTCACAAGATAATGAAGTTGTTTCTCAGGTCTAAAATAACTGGTTATCCGACTCTCTGGCTCAGCCCACATTAGGTGTATCACAGGCACAAATGTCAAAATAAATAACTTCTGAGGGATGTGTCAGCTCTCGCCACGAGCTGATGGGAAATGTGGGGGGCTTCAGGAAGCGAAGCGGAGTGGCTGAGTGAGGGGAAAATAATGGTCCGTGTCAGCAAAGGGACAGCCCAGCAAGAGAGATGAAAGCCTGGTGAGACTTTAAAGTATCCATATTCCCATTCCTGCAGCTTTCAGTGAACAAATAGGGCCACATGCGGGCACACCAAAAAATGTCAGTGGGAAATAAATTCCCAGCTACACTAGTGTCTCAGGAAGCTGGCTCTGTAATTTACAAAGGTGACAGGAGAAGCCGTAAAGGTAAAATGGGGGTTTTCAATCAGGTAGCATGCAAGGAGTGGGAGAGAAATCATACACGATTCCAGAAAATACACTTCTATTGGGTAACCGGCAACCTTAAAAAATTGCTGCCCCCACTCTGAACGGGAGTTGCAGGAATAGATTTTCAATCTTCCTCATTGAATGGAGGATTATTTTAAGGGAAGTTTTAGGGCCTTTTTAGATAGCATCCACGTGGAAACATGTCTAGAGAGACAGAGGAAAGTATAATGATGGTGATGCTAATGGTGGTACTGATGATGGTGATACTAATGGTGGTACTGATGATGGTGATGCTAATGGTGGTACTGATGATGGTGATGCTAATGGTGGTACTGATGATGGTGATGCTAACGGTGCTACTGATGATGGTGATGCTAACGGTGCTACTGATGATGGTGACAATATTGCTAGTGGTGGAGGAGGAAGATATACAAGAGAAAGGGATGGGGGATGACGATGAGGAATTAATCTTGCTTTGCTGGCTAAATAAACAACTGGGACAACATGACCTATATAATGTACACACAAACAATTGAAGTTCAGTTGGCAAAGGAGGTCGCAATGAGGAGATGATCCTGAGCAAATATCCTGTGGTTGATAACATTGTCTCACTGGCAACCATCTGTCTCACTTGTTACTCTAGCTGGACACTGTATTCAACCAGTCAGAGAGGCACCAGCAGTCTTGCCCACTACTGTTGTGTACCCAAAGAGCTACAACTTGATTGGGACATGCCTCCAGCCAAATGGTCATATGACCCTCTTCTGTCTTCCTTGGGCTGATAAGGTCTGAGAGCTAACAGTAGAGACAATTGTATCTTTGTTTGAGGTCTGGAATCATGAAGTTTCGTATGTCTGTGTAAGAACAATGAAAATTTAGACAATGGTGTGATTTCCACCCCCACAGGTAAAAACCTCTGCCTCACTCTCAGCCAGGAATTTATTTCAGAACAAGTAAAGGAAACAGAGGGGGATATCTGTAACCACAGCTGCTGAAGCGGCAGAGTCCTTTCAGCTTCCAGTACTGTAGCTATGCACACTCTGATCATAATCAAATAGGATAAATAGAAATGTATTAATGGTAAAAGAGCCACGGGTTTTCGGGACAGAAAGATATGGATTCAAACCTTGCCCTTTTAGGACAGACTGCCTAAGTTTCTGATGCCTTTGGATATCGAGCGAAGAACGCATACATTATGCAAAAAGGAGAGGGATGAAATTAATAATACTTGTTTTAACTGAGTGCTCTCTGCCTGGGGCTTACGTGAACATGACTGCACCATCGTACCTAGAGCTGGCCATGGCGAGATGGAAAGGACCGCTTCTCCCCATTTTACCAAGGGAGAGATGACGAAGGACTTGTGTGCGGCCACAAAGGAGAAAGTGATGGAATTTGACTTTGAGCTAGGTCTATTGGCTTCAGTAGTGTGAACACAAACTCCACAGGATAACCCTCAGTCCAGGCCATCCCTGGGGGGACACCCAATACATGCCAGCACCTGTGACAGTCACAGCTACCTTACATCTATTCCGGAATGAGAAGGCATGTCAACAGTAAAAGAACTGTTTCAGCTGGCGATAATCTTTTGAATTCCGGGTTGTGAATAATGGTACAGATATTTTGCCTGAAAATTATGAAGATTTTCATTTTACAGAAAAACGAATCAAAGGAACTTGATCAAACATCCATACCCTCCCGACGTTTCCTTAATTATAAAAATGCTTGAGGGAAACCTTGCCCCAATCACTTGGCTGTTGAAAAACCCCTAGTTTTGCTACATCTCAGAGCACATAGAAGTCCAGGCATGCTGCGGTGGAAATATGACTAGATTTTAACAGAGTCAACAGCATGCATTTTAAAGGCTCAAATAGTATCCCAAATTACAAGCTTATATTGGTTGAGCAAAGTGGAGTGCACCAAGTTTAAAAGTGAGCTTCGATGACTGCTGTGCTCTAAACTCTCTTGAGGCTGAATTTGCTTCAGGCCTCCATTTCCTTGTGTAAGTGTCCTTTTATTTGAATAAGGTCCCGCAGAGATGTTTAAAAGATACAGTTTTTCGAGCAGATATTCTAGAATTTGATCCTAGACCAGAGTCATTTGTCACCAAAGGTTAAAGAGCCGTGTTAATATACTACCTTAAACTGCCTGACCCTGTTGATCTGTCACCTCATCACCAGATGGCACCAGAGACACCAAATGTTGAAAGGATGGACAGGAGGACGAAAGGGGGGCTGGAGAGGAGGCTATGTCACCAAGACCACAGAATGCTCTTGTAGAGGATCCCAGTTTGGTTCCCAGCACCCACACCTGACACGAGTGGCCTCTGACTCTAGGTCCAATCAATGCTTCTGGATTCATTCGTGTTCACATGGCCATGCACATATCCTCATAATTAAACAAAGTGAACCTCTAGCAAAAGAGAATAGAATGTGCATGCAATTGAGCCAATTTCCCAGGCTAAGTGGTTCCCTGCCCTGAATTAGTTTCATATTTTCTAAAAGATTGGATCTGATAAGCTTGGGAAAATGCCGTTTTGCTTGCTTAGCCTCCTCCTTCCTCCCATCTACTGATTCTCCTCCTTCCCCTCCACCTCTTTCTCTTCCTTCTCCCCCTCCTTCCTCCCACCCCCCGCTCTTCTTCCTTCCCCATCCACAACTCTTCCTTCTCTTCCTCCTCCCCTCCCCCCTTTTGAGATCAGGTTTTGTGAAGTCCAGGCTGACCTCTGACTCACCATGTTGCCAAGGACAATCTTGAACTTCTGACTCACAAATGCTGGGGTAACAGGCATGTGCCACTAAGAAATTCTGCTGTGGGCTAAAACCCGGGGCTTGGTGCACACTCGGAAGCAACTTTACCAACTGAACCACATCTACAGCCAGTCTTCGTTCTCTTTTTGTGGTAAAACTATACATGACATTAAATTTACCATTTTCATCATGTAAGTGTGTAATTCTGTGGCAGTAAGTGTGCTTACAATGCTGCACAACCATCGCTACCCCTTCTCAGAAACTTATCATGCACTATAAAAACATCATACCCACTTGCAGCCGTTAATATAAAAATCTTTATTCTGAGTTTTTGAAATGTTCTATTTTATGTTTTTCATGCACGTATATCTGTACATCGTGTATGTGCTGTGCCTGTGAGCGCCAGCAGAGGCATCAGACCCCCAGGAACTAATGTTGCAGACTGTTGTGAGCCTTCATGTCAGAACTGGGGGGTCACCTCTTTAGAAGTCAGCGCTCCTAACTGCAGAGCCGTCTATCCAGTTGCCATTAAAAATTTAAATCTGATCTGATTATTGTTTTCCAGAAGGCTACAGTAGGACAAGACCTGGATATCCATTCCTCAGTTCCTTCCCGCAAGTTCCATCTATGTATTAATCCATTTGTGTTGCTGTTAAAAAAAAAAAAAAAGGACTACACCCTAGTTGTCTTATAAACAGCAGGAAGCCACCAAGAGGGACTCTAAGATCAAGGTGCTAGTGGTTTCTGTGTTTGGTGGAAGTCATTCTTGTTGCTTCATAGACAATGATGTGTGCGCCTCTGTGTGTGTAATTATGAACCTGTCAAGAAAGACCTGTCAGTGATGTGTAGAAATATCATGTCCTGTAAAATCTCCTCCCCTCACTGAGTTCTTTCTACATTTTGCCTGTCTGCTGAAGTGTGTGTTTGGACTGTTGTGTTTTTCACATGCAAAGTGTTCAACTGACTCCTCTTTGAGTGTTTTTTTTTTTTTTTTTCTATCATCTGGGATTCTGCTCACACAGGCATTGTTCCGGTGGCTGCTGTAAAGTCGTCGGTGGACTATTCTTACGTTTGGGCCTTCTTGCTGGTGGCATCTGTTGGTCTCTTTTCTCATCCGAGCTCGGGTTTTCCTAGCTGCTGGATGGGTGACAGCTCTTTGGCCACCTGCTGGGGTTCTTGAGCAGGAGAATGTACACAGCTATTTAACTTTATGCCTTTCCAGGTTGCTTTACACCCTGCTTAGCGAGGTGAAGGCAAATTCTGCTCGTTACCACTAGTTGGTGGTCCTTACGTCACAGACAGCACCGTGTCATTTTTGAACCTCAGTATCTTGTTACTGTTTCGTGTTTGCTTGTGCTTGCTTTATGTACAGTGATCAGGGCCATACTTAGTGTGGCTGTACTGGTTATGTAGTTGTGTTTGGTGTGACTCTATTTGGTCTAGCTGTACTCTGTGTGGTTGCACTTGATGTGGTGTCATGCTTGGGGATGCAGTTGTACTTGGTGTGTCTGTATGTGGTGAGGTGCTGTATTTGGTTATGTAGTTGCACTTGGTGTGTTTCTACTTGGTATTGTGGCTGTACTTGGTCTGGCTGTACTTGGTCTGGCTGTACTTCGCCTGACACACAGGGAGTGTCTATGCCACCTTAATCTTGAGCCAAAATTTCCGGGATCATTTTCTTTTCTTCAATTTGCTGTAAGTGGATGCATAACTGTCTCTAAGCAAATTTACATACTTGAAGGTGATTTTTGCTTGAAGGTTTGGGCTGCTTATGTTCCTCTTGAGTTTGTAAACCATTTTCTTCTGAAACGTGTACCTTGATGTGAGTAGCTAACAATTTCTACCAAGCACAGTCGTTCAGACTTTTTGTTAAAAGTTTAAATAAGACGGGAAGCTTTTTTATTTCTTAAGCACTAGATAATTCTTTTTTTCTTAGATCCTACTTAGAGTCTATCTCGAAAAGAACATAAAGGAGACTAGAGAGATGGCTCAGTGGTTAGGAGCACTGACGGCTCTCTCAGAGGACCCGAGTTCAATTCTAAGCACCCACAGGGCAGCTCTCATCCATCTGTAACTGCAGTTCCAGGGGACCCTGTAGGGACATAGCCCCACCCATTGGGGGCGTGTTCGCCTCGGGCTAATGTTTACGGATAAATCTGCCGGGCGTGAGCCCAGCAGCCCTTTTTCTTTTGCTCCGCTTTTCCGGTACACCGCGGGAACCTGTGGTCCTGTAAGTTTATTTCCTTATTAAAGCTGTATATATCTATATAATCTGTCTACATTCATTTGCGCCACCACAGGACCCGAACACTTCTCCTGATTTCTACAGGCCTCAGACATACACACGGTATACAGCCATGCATACAGACAAAACATCCATTTGGATGCATTAAGTAAAATTTCAAAAAATATCTTAGGAAAATCATATAGACATAGGGCTGATGCCCTTATTCTGCTTTTTTTTTTTTTTTTTTCTGGTCTTGACAGAGAACAGAAATTACTCTGGAAAGGGACATAGTGGCATTGATTGTTAAATAAAGGCTACGTCTAGGGGATGGGAAACAGCATGCTACAAGCCCTATTTTTTCCTCAACGAGAGGACAGCTGCTGAGTTATGAGCTCTAGCCATCCTGTCTAGCCAAGGTTGACTGCATTTGTTAATTACAGGCCAAGTTGGGCAGGAAAATGCTCCTTGCTGTTCGGGATGCAGACAAACCACAGCCCTTCCCGAGGATGAAGTGATTCCCACGACAACTCCAGACTTAGTAAATAGATTTAATGATGTTTGCCTTTAATTCTTAACCCAAAGACACTGCAAGGAATGATTAATATCTTGACTAGGCAAATTCTTTCACGTAAAGAACCAGATGATATTTCAGTATCTTAAGGCTTCGCCGTCTACTGTAATGACTCAGCCCCACAAGGCAGCAGAAGGGAAGCCACAGGCAGAAGGAACCGGAACGGCTGTGTGACAGTGAAACTTTAGTTGTGACCTGGTGTGCTTCTGTTCACTTTTAAAGCCAGGACACAGAAGCTAAAGGCAAAGTGGATCTTTGTGGATTCAAGAATGACCTGGTCTACAGAGTGAGTTTCAGTGAGATTCAATCTTAAAACCAAAATAAAAAGAAACAAAAAATAATTATTTACGAAACTAAGTAGTAACCCAACCTGGTTATTGTTAACTCACTCCTAGTGTATGTCATGATTCTGCAAAAGGAATTTTTCACTGAAATCCTGATTTATTTTCCTTCCTATAGATTTTTATGTCTTCATTCTCCATATGTAGAATGTAGAGAACCTCTTCCGGGAGTTCTTATTGAAGTAAGAAGTTCTTTTTTATTTTTTTATTTTTTTTATTTTTCGAGACAGGGTTTCTCCGTAGCTTTTGGTTTCTGTCCTGGAACTAGCTCTTGTAGACCAGGCTGGCCTCGAACTCACAGAGATCCGGAAGTAAGAACTTCTTATCGAAGCAAGTGCCATATTGAAATCAGATGTAACCTGAATTTACCTCTTATTCATTCCTATTCTAAAATTCAAGGCAGGGCTTTCAAGTTGGGCTCAGAAAAGCTGGACTTGGCTAATGACAAGCTTTTGGGCTCAGAAAAGCTGGACTTGGCTAATGACAAGCTTTTGGGCTCAGAAAAGCTGGACTTGGCTAATGACAAGCTTTTGGTCCAAGTGTTTGTTGTTTTACAACCATTCATGTCTTTAATCTTAGCACCCGGGAAACCGAGGCAGAAGAGTTGTAAGTTCTAGGCCAGGCTATGCTGAATTATAAGAGCCTATCTCAAAGATGCCCAGAAGTCTAGGTTGGTGGCAATGAGACTCGACTGTGGCTTCTAAACATTGGTATTTATTTATTTATTTATTTATTATTTATTTTTTATTTTTTATTTTTGAGACAAGGTTTCTCCGTAGCTTTTGGTACCTGTATAAACCTTGTTGAGAGTAAAAGAGAAAGTTAGAGAAAGAAGTTGAAGATTGTCACACACCACCAAAGTCTCTATCCAAAAATATGATTGGACTCTTGTCAGCCATAGATCCTGGGAGATGCAAGCTTTCTGAGCCTTGAGATTTCCTCAAAATAAATTTTTCTTCTTCTATCGCTAATATTAGGCATTCTATCATGTGCCCGTAGAAACTTCCTTTTTTCTTTCTTTTCTTCTGTAGTAGATGGTAGGGTGGCTAGAGTGTCCCATTCCTTGGTAAACATGTCCTCATCTCCCCATGCACTAAGATGATGAACTGACTGACATGGAAGGATGGGATCAGGTCTCTGTGGAAACCGGGCGGCAGGAAGTCCCCAACTCATTTGTTGTATGGTAACAAAACCTAGGCCATCTGCAGGGGTTTTACCTGTGCCCCCCTCAATGATTCAAATTCCAGCGAATAGCTAAGATTTTGTTTGAGGTTAGAAAAAAAAAAGGATGAAGGCATTTGACTCCCTTACCTGTCTATGGCAAGAGGAAAGAATTCCTGGTTCTCTTAAGTTCATTCTTGTCATAGAATGTAGAGAAAAGCACCTCAACACTGTGCCCTGGGCCTCCTAGGGGTCATGAATCCAGGATGAGAGGTGATTCCATAAGCACTGAATTATTTTCTCATTTATTCACATTCCATATGATGACGTGAGTGGAACCCAGAAGAAAGGCCAGGGCTCTCTCTTTGGCTAAGTCAACTGTATGTGCTCACAATGGAATGGTCAAAATAAGAACACCATCCGTGTGCAAAGAAAAAGCAGGAAAGAAAAGGGAAGAGAGAAACCGGAGAATTATATTATACACAGACTTAACACAGTAACCTCAAAGGACCTGTCGGATATAACAAAGACGAAATCAGAGGTGTCATTTTTGTGCCCTTCAATCAATTTAAATAGCAGCATTTACAACTACCATATGGTACAGTGACCCAATTTTCATAAATAATTTGAGTGCTGCTTTTATAAAGGTAATGGTTTCAGAAGGAGGCAAATTCTCCTGGATGAATCAGTCAAGATTCCTGTGCCATTTCCATAGCAACTGCAAACAGGTTACAAGACTGGGTGACAAGGGATCCCAGGAAAGAAAAAGAAGCCACTTTAGGTTGTTTATAGAGCTCAGTAAAAAAACAGTAAAATCTGGGAACCTCAACGGATTTCCTAATTGAGACCTTCTAGAACCCTGCATGGTTTTTATCAACACCATCCAAACAACAAATTCCCAACCTGGTGCCCTTAGACACCTCACAATGTCCCAAGGTAATCAGCTGCAAGGTCCCTGAGCTGTGTGCAGTGTTTCACATTACCTAATGCAATTAGTATGTTTATCCAGGTGGCAGCTATGCTTTTGGAAGGTACATAACCCAATATCTATGCAGAGCCAGGGCTTTACTCTTTTATCCATGACATATGATGTCATGAGACACTTGCTTAGTTGACAGTCTTATTAGCGCCTCTCATCTCTCTCTTCTGCCATTGTCACCACAGAATTTCCCACTCGTTTATTTTCTCTTTTAAATTTTCAACTGGCCAAGCTACCTACGGTTGCTTCATACACTTTTTATTAATTAAATTAAGTCATTCATTTTGCATCCTGACTGCAGTTTCCTTCCTCTCCTTCTCCCCTTTCCTTCCCCAACTCCCTGTCTGCCCCCTCTCTCAATTCACTTCTTCTTTGTTTCTCTTCATAAAGGGGCAGGCCTCCTATGGGTCCCATGGGTGTCAACAAAGCATGGCATATTAAATTGAGGTAGGACTAAGCTCCTCCCCTCATATTAAGGAATAGGTCCCCCAAAGCCTGCCAAAGTGTCAGGGACAGACTCACAGAGTCCCACAAGAAGACCAAGCTATACAACTGTCACAAATACGTAGAGAGCCTAGGTTGGCCCCATGTCGGAGAGCTGCTTGTGACCAGGTTAGACGTTTCTGTAGGTTCTCTTGTGATGACTTTGGCCCCCCTGGCTCAAGCAGTTTTTACTCCCTCTCTTCAACAGGATTGTAGCTCAATCCAGAGAGCTGTTTGTGAGCAGGTTAGAAGTTTCTGTAGGTTCTCTTGTGATGACTTTGGCCCCCCTGGCTCAAGCAGTTTTTACTCCCTCTCTTCAACAGGATTCCTGTAGCTCAATCCAGTGCTCGGCTGTGAATCTGTTTCTCCTTCCGTCAGTTACTGGATGAAGGCTCTCTGATGACAATTAGGATAGTCATCAGTCTGATTACAGGAGATGGCCAGTTCAGGCTTCTTCTTCACTATTGCTAGGAGTCTTAGCTGCTGGGGTCATCCTTATGGGTTCCTGGGAGTTTCCCTGGCACCAGGTTTCTACCTGACTTTATAATGAACCCCCATCAAGACTTTGTTTTTATTGCTACCTCCCTCTATTGCGCCCTCCAACCCTATCGCTCTTGTTCCCATCTCCACCAGTCTCCAGTTTACTCAGGAGATCCCTTCTATTTGCCCTTCCCAGAGAAATCCGTGTGTCCCTCTTTGATCCTTGCTTGTTACCTACTCTCTCTGAGTCACCCTTCCAATAGCCAGAAATAATATAAAATATCTTGGGGGGGGGGGTAAACTCTAACCAAGCAAGTGAGACTTGTATGGCAAGAACTTTAAGTCTTTCAAGAATGGAATTGGAGATGATGTTAGAAGATGGAAAGATCTCCTCTGCTCATGAACCAGTATGATTAACATTATAAAAATGTCTATCTAGCCGAGCGGTGGTGGCGCACGCCTTTAATCCCAGCACTCGGGAGGCAGAGGCAGGTGGATCTCTGTGAGTTCGAGGCCAGCCTGGTCTACAAGAGCTAGTTCCAGGACAGGCTCCAAAACCACAGAGAAACCCTGTCTCGAAAAACCAAAAAAATAAAAAATAAAAAATAAATAAATAAAATAAAAATGTCTATCTTGTCAAAATTGAACTACAGATTCAATTAAAATTCCAACAGAAATTTTTATAGACCTTGATAGAACAATACTCAACATCATATGGAAAAATAAAAAAAGTCAGGAAAGCTAAAACAATCCTGTATCATAAAGGAACTTCCAGAGGTATAACCATCCCTGATTTCAAGCTCTTCTCCAGAGCTACAGTAATAAAATCAGCATGGTATTGCCATAAAAAAAGACAGGTGGGTCAATGGAATAGAATTAAAGACCCTGAAAGAAATCCACATACCTACGAATACCTAATTTTTGACAAAGAAACCAACCTTAAGCATCTTTGACAAATGGTGTTGGCAAATCGGTATGTTAGCATGCAGAAGAATGCATTCAGAGTGAGCATTGGTGTCGTGACTATTCATATATATATATATATATATATATGGTTGTCAATCACTGGAATACTATACAATACCCTTTCCCATCGACTAGGATGGGATGCATTTTAGGAATCTCTAGGGTACAACTCCACATAGTTTTTTTTTAAGCATTGTCCTTAGCCACTGTCATGGCAATGTCCCATTAAGTACTTCTTTAAGTATTTTCTGGTACATTTTGGAGACAGAAGACCAGAATAGACCGTCTTCTATGCCACATGTGCTTTACTGGCAGAAGGTACACATTTAGTAAATGCTATATTGTAACCAATACTAAAAAATCATAAACTTTGTTTTTTTAAAGTAAAGTTGTACTTTTAACAAAATGTTCCCACATGAGATAATTTCAAGAGGCAGTAGTTCTATAAAATATTTGGCAACAAAAGCATTCTGAGTGTATTATAAAGGTTGGAACTTCATAATTCTCTCAAAGATTTAAAATTTAGTTTGCTGTTTAACCTAACATATCTCAAATTTTTGTGGTGTTTAAGTCCATGTGTGATGCTATAACAAAATATCCTAGATTGGACAACTTATGAGAGGAGAAAATTATTTTTTATGGTTTTTTTAATTAATTAATTTATTTAATTATTAAAGATTTCTGCCTCTTCCCCGCCACCACCTCCCATTCCCTCCCCCTCCCCCAATCAAGTCTTCCTTCCTCCTCAGCCCAAAGAGCAAGCAGGTTTCTCTGCCCTGTGGGAGGTCCAAGGACCACTCACCTCCATCCAGGTCTATTAAGGTGAGCATCCAAACTACCTGGGCTCCCACAAAGCCATTACGTGCAATAGGATCAAGAACCCATTGCCATTGTTCTTCAGTTCTCAGTAGTCCTCATTGTCCATTATGTTCAGCGAGACCGGTTTTGTCCGATGCTTTTTCAGTCCCCGGCCAGCTGGCCTTGGTGAGTTCCCGATAGAACATCCCCATTGCCTCAGTGTGTGGGTGCACCCCTCGCAGTCCTGAGTTCCTTGCTCGTGCTCACTCTCCTTCTGCTCCTCCTTTGGATCGTGAGACTTCAGTCCAGTGCTCCAATGTTGGTCTCTGTCTCTGTCTTCTTTCATCGTCTGATGAAGGTTAATATTCAGGGGGATGCTTATATGTTTTTCTTTGGGTTCACCTTCTTATTTAGCTTCTCTAGAATCACGAATTATAGTCTCAATGTCCTTTATTTATGGCTAGAAACCAAATATGAGTGAGTACATCCCATGTTCCTCTTTTTGGGTCTGGCTTACCTCACTCAGGATAGTGTTTTCAATTTCCGTCCATTTGTATGCAAAATTCAAGAAGTCATTGTTTTTTACTGCTGAGTAGTACTCTAATATGTATATATTCCATACTTTCTTCATCCATTCTTCCATTGAAGGACATCTAGGTTGTTTCCAGGTTCTGGCTATTACAAACAATGCTGCTATGAACATAGTTGAGCATATGCTTTTGTTGTATGTTTGGGCATCTCTTGGGTATAAGGCTGGAAAATCTAAGACATTAGCAGGGTTGGTGTCTTGGTGAGGCCTGTGATATACTTCCAAGATGTCACCTTCCTGCTGTACCCTTACAATAATAGAAGAGCAAACTTCAAGTCACATGGCAAAACCTGGAAGGCAAAGGCCTAGCTAGTTCCTTCATTCTCTCCCCTCTCCACCTTATGTTTGTGTTTGAGACAGGTTTCTCTGTGTAGCTTTGGAGCCTGTCCTGAAACTCATACCAGGCTGGCCTCAAACTCATAGAGATCTGCCTTCCTCTGCCTCCCAATTGCTGGCTCTAATCTGTGCATTGGGGCATAGTTCCTATGAGACAATCACTTCTCAAGTCCTGACCTTCTAATATGTCACCTCAGAGTACAGTTTAATTTCCAAATATGAATTCTTTGGGTATGGTTGTTCCTTTACTTATGACGGATTATATACCAATATAACCAATTCAAAAATACCCCAAATCAAAATGTGTTCAATACCCTGGAATACTGAACACCACAGTGCAGGGGCATGGTCCATATGGTCTCATAACTGAGCATTGTGAGAGAGCCTCTGATAACAGTCATTGGCCTGAGAAAAGACCAGAATTCAAGATTCAGATTCTGTATTACTGAACAGACACACCTTTTTCACTATTGTGAAGTTAAAGAAACAGAAGTTGGACCATTGCATGCTTGACACTGTCTCCCATTTTTCCTTCTTCTTAAAACATGCTTCAGCATCCCACAGAACTGTTGCCTTCTTCAGTTAACTCTACCTTACAATTGCATAGCAAGCCAGGAGGCCAAAACGCAAAAGCAGAATCCTTTACTTGTGGCTCTTCTGTTCTCTTGTTTATCTTTTCTTCTCAACCACAGCATCAGCCTTGTAATCAGCTATGAAGGGGAACAGCGGAAATACAAGGCTAAAACACACAGTTCTAGATGCTTCCCTTTGGGCCATCTGCAGTGTATTTTCTTCTCTGGAAGCCCTTGTTCAATCTGTTTTCCCCCATGCAGGACAGTCTCAAAGTGATGTATGCTTTTTGTTTTCTCTGGACACCAATCAGAGAAAGTAGATTTCAACATCTGGTACTGCTTTAAAAACTAAGTGGAGAGAGAGAGAGAGAGAGAGAGAGAGAGAGAGAGAGAGAGAGAGAGAGAGAGAGAATGAATTAGTAGGCAGGAAAGTGAGGCTTGGTGCTCTTATAAAGGAAGAAATACTTAAGAAAAAAACATTTAAAGAAACAGAGTGAGACATTTAGATACAGTTGGCATTTTTTTTCCCATTGGGAGGTTATTGTCTCTGTGTGTAAAATGACTCCACAAAACATTGTATCATAAAGCAAAAGCTCTCTGATGCTCACACATAATGGAAACCCCAGAGAGGACCAGGACAGCATACTGAATTATGTTAAATGGGTCATGACCAGACACTTAGAGAACATTTCTATGAAGACAAATGATCACTTCCTCCAAAGAAACCCCACAATGAAGGTGAAGGGGCAAGGAGCCTACTCTTAGTGATTGCCACAGGTCTGTTCCACCAGATGTCTTGTTCCTGTAGTCAACAGCAGAGACACCGCTGAGCGTGCTTCAGGGAGACTCACCAATCTCATAATGCTATGTGATATCAGAAGGGAAATTTAGAAAGAATAGCAAAAATCCTGGAGAAATCATTCATTCTTTAGGAAGTGTTATTTAGACTACGTTTCTTCTCTTATCCTTTCACCAGACACAGGGTGTGGGAAGTCCTTCTGTGTGTGTGTTTCTTTTATTGGTTAATGAATAAAGAAACTGCATTCAGCCAATGGCTTAACAGAATATAGCCAGGCTGGAGAAGATATACAAAGAGAGTAGGCAGAGTCAGAGAGAAGCCATGTAGCTAACAGGCACTAGAACCTTGCCAGTAGGCCACAAGCCTTGTGGTAAAATATAAAATAATGTATATGGTGTAATTTAAGATGTAAGAGCTACCCAATAAGAAGCTAGAGCTAATAGGCCAAGCAGTGATTTAATTGATTTAGTTTCTTCGTTGTTACTTTGAGTCTGGGCAGTTGGGAAAGAACTAGCAACCTCTGCCTACAGACACTTGGCAAAAATCTACTTAGGGAGAAATAATTCATTTTGGCTTTAGGTTGAAGGACACAATCTATCAGGTAAAGCAAACTTGGTGTCTTAGAGGGCCTGTACTCTACTTATAAGATGGTACCTTCCTTCTGTGTTCTTACCATGATAGAAAAAGTCCTGATTTGTAACTCAGGCCAGCTTCAAACCTACAATCCTCTTACCTCAAACTTCCCCAGTGCAGGGATTATAACTGTACCAGCCCACTGGAATTTTATTTTTCCTTTTTTGCTATGTTTTCTAATCTCTACTGCAAACCAAGTTTTACAAAAAGACATAGGCTTATGATGGAGATGCAAACACTGACCTTGTCCCTTTAACTCAAGGTCTTTATTTTGAGTTGCGGAGAGATAGATGCATTACATCTCACAAGATATTTAAGGTACAAAGGGAAAATTATAGTGTGTAAAGAGAAACTACCAAGGAATTGCTTTAGAATGTCTTTGGATAATTTCTGGATGTCCCCCCCCCCCAGTTCTGATGTCACCAGAGCTGAAACCTAGTGCCATAGTAAGAATTTAGGAAAGAAGAACAGGGAGCAAGGGTGGGGGAGCTCAGATCACACAGAAGCAAAAGCTCTGGTGTGGGTTAGGAATGGATTGCGAGGTAACAGTGACAGCGTGACAGTTGAGGAAGAGTCAGGATACCATATCAGGTCCTTGGTAGATGGCCCAGTGGGCAAAAGTGCTGCCGCACAAACATGAGAGGGTAGAATTCAGATTTCCAGAGCCCAGATAAAAGCCAGGCAGGGAGGCAGTCCTCCCACAGTCCTTGAGCACGTGATGTAGGCAGGGAGTCCCCAGATAAACTAACCAGCCAGAGGAACTGAATCTGTGGGTTCCAGGCTCAGCAAGAGACTCATGTAAGTACATTAGGTACAGCTCCATGAAAGAAGATACTTGATGTCGAAGTTGGACCTACATAGGCATGCTTCTTATGCTTGTGCATGCATACCTGCTCACAAATGAGCATCATACCGGCCAACACACATGCACTCATGCATGTATTCATGCTTGAGCAAAAGTGATGACTTCTTAGGCAGGACTTATTGCTTGGTACACCAGTTCAGGAAAAGGACACCAGGAAGCTTTTTAAAGACCCTTGAGCTTCCATATATAATGGATTCTATTAGCAGGTAGAGTGGAAGCAGGGCCCATTAAGGAGACTTACATTTCTCCCAGGCATCTGTAGCAATCAAACTTGTAGATAATGGTAAGCTTAGGACCCAACCTCTAACCTGAAGACAGTGGTCATATGGTTCAAGGCTATCAACTTTCTTGCACACACAGAGTACAATGCAAATGCTCTTTGAATTGAACACCAGTCGATACTTTAATAATAACATTATTACCAGTATTATTGAGTGTTCGCTATATTCTCTCTACCAAGAGCTTTGTGACAATGTTGTGATTTAAAACTCGTGTTGTCTGAGGAAGGCTTGATCATCATTTTCCTTTTACAAGTAAGATATACAGTGTGCTGTAGTTTGAATATGTCTTAGTTTGGGTTTCTAGTGCTGTGAAGAAACATCATGACCAAGGCAACTTTTGTAAAGAAAAAATATTTAATGGGCTGACTTATTAGTTTCAGAGGTATAGACCGTTATCATCTCGGTGGGCAACATGGCAGTGTTCAGACAGACATGGGGTTGGAGAAGGAGCTGGGAGTTTTCTGTCTTTATCCGCAGGCGTCAGAAGCAATTGTGTGCCACACTGTGTGTGACTCGAGCAGAGGGGACCTCAAAACCCAATCCCACAGTGACACACTTCCTCCAACAAAGCCACACCCCCTAATAGTGCCACTCCCTATGGGGGCCATTTTCTTCCAAGCCACCACAAATATGAAATCTCCCCCACCCACTTATTATTCAAGCACTTGGTTCCCAGATGGTGGTACCATTTGGGAAGACTGTGGAAGGTCTTAGAGATGGAGCCTTTCTGGAGGAAGTACATTACTGGAAGTTGGCCTTGAAGTTCTACAGTCCGGCCCCACTCCTCTTTTTTCTCTCTGCTTCCTGGAGAGACAATGCGAACAGCTGACTTTCCACACAATACCATGCCTCATGTGTTGGAACGTGCCCCCTGGAACTGTGAGCCAGGGGAGACCCTCCCTTTATTAAGTTGCTTGTGGTGCCTTTCTTCTTTGTCCCAGTCACGAGGAAGCACAGTGAGATGATAATTTGCACAGAAAGTTGTACAGCCATTGTGTAGCTAGAGACAGCTCTTCCCCACTGGAATCTTTGTTCTTATTTAGAGGCTGCATTGTATGACGTTGGAATTGTATTGGCCAGAAATGATGCTGCTCTTTCTGTATGTCTTGATTTTTAACCCTTCAGAAGGTTTACAATACATCGCAGCCTTCTCCAGAGTGTATTCAAACTCCACGTCTACATGTAGGAAACACAGCCCCTTCCAGGCATGGCCATTTATACTTTCTCTTGTCCTCTCAAAGAGATTTGCTATTTGAATTCAGCACAACCTGTCTTGCATTAGTGATTTATGTCATCTCCAAAATAGTTATGCCTAACAACATCACCTATATTGTGTGACAGCAGGAGTCACGACAGGGGGAAAAAAGCACCCATTCATTGCATGCCAGTTGAAACATAGATAAAAGAATAAACACTTGCCAACTATGAAGGAGCCCAACTCAACAGGGAGAGGGCCATTGTGCCTCTGATCCTGTGGGAATGCCAAACAATGCAAGAAGGGAAGAGAAAATAAAACCTAATTGAGTGTTTGACTTCATTACATTAATACATCTTCACTGTATTCATTTAATCAGACAATTACGAGTGACAAGATAAAATAGCACTGAATTCCCTCCACATGAATAAAAAGCAATTTTGGATTATCTTGCTGCCTTGAGGTCTCATCACACAGAGTTCGGGCTCTTTCTCTCCCATTTAGCTGGGGGGGGGGGGACTGTAATTGCTCTAACTGGTTTTGATTGACTAACTGCCTTCAGAGGACCATAAATACAGACCTCAGTGCAGCGAGCATTGGATGTTTGTTTCTATGATCCTTCACTGGGTATCGACATTCTGACCCATGAACCCGCCAGCAGGTAATCTCATAGATCATTTTCTCTCTAGGAGATTCCTGTAGCTGGGCAGGTGTGTCAATATTTCGCACAGAGGGCTTTGATCAAGGGATGCTTTGTAATTGTCTAGAAGACACAATAAATACCCCCACTTTCCCCCGGTGTTTCAAAGACAGTGCTATCACTTCAAGTGCGAATTGCTCACACCAAGATTTCTCTATCGGGCTGTTTTGAAAAGTGTGTCTCGGGTCCTGGCTGCCTAGAATTCACAGTTATAAAAATATGATTCTCTCATACACTTCTCTGAAGCCATTCCCTAGCTCATCAAGTCAGTATTTGAAAAGGTCCCTAGCTGGCAAGTCTTTTTTACATGTAAAGAAATCAGCTGCTCCAAGATCTAGTGCAGTAGCCCTTGCCTTAAAAATGTCTCTGGAAGTTTGTATGTCTGTGCCTCTCTGGCGTGGCTACACGTTAATGAGGCCATACTGAGAACGCACAAGAGATAATCCCACAAAAGCACCCTGACATTTTACACCTGACTTAGTTCATTTTCTGCTGCTATAACTGTTGCTATAGTCTAATTGGCAAAGAAAAGAAATTTATTGCAGAGTGTAGTGGTGCATGCCTGCAACCCCAGCACTTGGGGGAAAGGGGCTGTTGGATGGTGCAAGTTTGAGGTCAATCTGTGAGCTACATTAGTTGGTTCCAGACTAAGTTTGACTGTAGACCTTGACTAGAGACCTTGACTCAATAAATAAATAAGCCAAAAAACCCCTCCCCCACAAAAAACTGACTTCTTAAAGACCATGATTAAGTGAAGGCCTCTGGTTACATCATACCAAGGCAGAGGTGGCCACATGATAAGACACATCAAGTACCATTATCTTGTATCTCTCTTTTAATAAAGCCATTGGTCCCATCTCTGGCCCAAATGTCTTTTAATTTTAATTTTAATAACCCATCTCCAAGAACCATCAACACATGAGTTTATATCCAACACACAAAAGTTGAGGGACCCACCTGAACTGCAAATACACATCTCATTTGATTCTCTCTCTCTCTCTCTCTCTCTCTCTCTCTCTCTCTCTCTCTCTGTAATGTGACCTGTAGTGTCTTTCTGGAACACTCTCCACTTTATTTCATGGAGGCAGAAGTTCTTGCTGAACCCAGAGCTTGCAATTCAGCAAGCCTAGTAAGCCAGCTGGCCTCGGAGACCCACTGATCTTGCTCAGCTTCCAAGTGTTGACATGGTAGGCCACCCTGTCTATCTGGCTTTGATGTGGATGCTACGAATTCAAACTCTACTCTTTTTTTATTTTAGACTTGTTTTCTTTCTTGTGCATGTGTGTGTGTGTGTGTGCTCACAGAGAGGATGTGTCAGGTTTCTTGGAGATGGAGTTACAGATGATTGTGAGCACCTGATGTAGGTGTTTGGAATGAAAATCAACTCCCCTGGAAAAGCAATAGGCCTCCTAACCCCTGGCTCCTATCTCAGCCCCAAATTCTAGACTTCATGTTTATACTTTTGAAGTTTATCAAGAGTTTAAGCCCAGGCCACTCTCCAGCTCCTGTTCTTTCTATTAAAAATTCAGCAAAAGGTGAAAAATTTTGATGGTTTGAATACAATGAAACCTCAAATGACAGTGTGAAATGGCTGAACATATGGACTAGGTGTCACGCTGGGGACAGGAGTTCTCCTGGGGTTTATGAAGAGGAAGTTCAAGGGCATTGTTCTTCGACCATGCCATCCTGCCCACGTCAGTCCTCATTTGCACAGGATGTCAAGGTTTAACTGCACTATTTGCTCAGTTCCTTCTGTTCTCAGTAAGTTTTTTCCCCCAGTGCACTGGCTGGTTTTGTGTGTCAGCTTGACTTAAGATAGAGTCTCCAGAGAGGAAAGGACCTCAGTTGAGGAAATGCCTTCATGAGACATAGCTGTATGGCATTTTCTCAATTAGTGATCAATGGGAGAGGGTCCAGCCCACGGTGGGTGATGCCATCCCTAGGCTAGTGGGCCTGGGTTCTACAAGAAAGCAGGTTGAGCAAGTCATGGGGAGCAAGCCAGTAAGCAGCACCCCTCCATGGCCTCTACATCAGCTTTTGCCTCCAGGATCCTGCCCTGTTTAAGTTCTTGTCCTGATTGCCTTAAGTGACAGCAGCAGCGTGGAAATGTAAGTCAAAGAAACCCTTTCTCTCCAGCTTGCTTTTTAGTCCTGGTGTTTCTTTGCAACAGTAGAAACCCTAACTAAGACACCCAGTATTATTTTTTGATGTCTTTGATGCCAAAAATCCCTTTTTGTTAGGTAGAGTGGAACATGGGGTGTAGAACTTCTGTTTTGGTTTATTTTCTCTGGAATGCATGTTGGCGTAAGGAGCCTGACAGGATCCTTTTCAGTTGACAAGTTGTGAAATTTTAAAGATTCTTAGAGTCCATGACTGGATGGAAGTGAGGTGAATGTCACAGCACTTGTATAAGAAGTCTGTCTATTGTTCTCTTGGCCATAGGCACTAATAAAGCTGGGCTAACTAACCTTGGGCTTTAGTTAGGGTTTCCATTGCTGCAAAGAGACACCAGACTATGGCAGCTCTTAGAAAGAATGATATTTTAATTGGGGCTGGCTTATAGCTCATAGGATTAGTCCGCGGTCATCATGGTGGGAAGCATGACGGCATATAAGTAGACATGGTACTAGAGAGGTAGCTGAGAGTTCTACAATCAGATAGGCAGTCAGTGGGAAGAGAGAGACACTGGGCCTGTCTTGAGTGTTGGAGACCTCAAAGCCACCCCCCCCCCCACCCACCCCCCCCACCCCCACCCCCCCCCCCCCCCCCGCGCCCAGCAAAACTCTTCCTCCAACAAGGCCACACCTACTCCAATGAGACCACACCTCCTCCTAATAGTGCCACTCCCTCTGGGCCTATGGCGGTCATTGTCATTCAAGCCACCGTGGGGTCATAAGGAAGAAACTGGGTTAACACATGACAAGGTGAGCAGAGCAGAGCAGGATTCAGAAGATTAGTTTTAACATGGATGTTACCACTTTGTGTCCCTAACATCATAGCACAGATCCAAAAATCCCCCTTCTTCCTCACTGAGTTTCTGTGTTGAGCATCAGAAGGTCACAGAGTGGCTTGTATCAGCATTAGGGTAGGGTCGTTCTCATTAGAATGACCTTGAAATAGGGTCTGGTGTGGAATTTATTGGCGAAGAAACTATGAGAGAATGTAAAGAGGAGTTGGACTCTAACAATGTTGGTTGTGTGTTGTGTATATGATTCCTGTTAGGGGTATCTGGACCAGAAAGAACAACCAACCACTGATGGTTAAAGACGCGGTAGGAGGCAGCTGGAGCCTAGACTGTTGATCCCCACTCTTTACTGATTCAGCTGGCCTTTAAAAATTGCAAATTAGAGAAAAAGACGCAACTCGGTTTCTTCATCTATTTTGTCCTCTCGCTCTAGGGACTGATGAAACAGCTCCCAACCCAGGTGTGAGTGAGAATCTGCGAGCTAATGAATACTGCAAATGTCCTCCCAGATTCACAGTTGAGAACAAGTTGTCATGAATTAATTCTTGTCTGCATTCCCTGCTCAAATGGATTTTTAAAATAGACTAAAACTCCAAGCTTCAAAAAGACAAACTTTTTTATTTTTTGTCTTAAGGATCTAGTCTACAATGGGAACTATAGCATTTGCTAGGGTAAAGGGCAGATGTTTCAGTTCATATTGAAATATCTATGACCAGTACCTCCTCAGTCCACCTAGCTCTGTAGGAATATTGATGTGAGCTGTGACAAAATCCATATCATAATTTCCTGGACATCGAAATTGTCCCTTACATTACATCACTTGTCCCTCCAGGAAGGGACAGGGATGCCTCATAGTAAGCCCTTAGGTTTTACAGAAACAGACCTGGGTGAGAGTCTCAACATTTTAACTTTGTGACATATTCTTTTTTTTTTATTTGCTTTTTATGGCTTTTGGTTTTGGTTTTCCAGACAAGATTTCTCTATGTAGCCCTGGATGTCCTAGAACTCACTCTGTAGACCAGGCTGATCTGGAATTCAAAGATCTACCTGCCTCTGTCCCCAGAGTGCTGGGATTAAAGGTGTGCACCACCTTCGCCTGTTGATTTATTTTAAAATTTCAGTTTTCATATCTCTTCAAGTGAGGACAGAGGCTGGGAGTGGCTCAGTGGGTAAACTTCTTGCTGTGTGAATAAAAGGACCCAGATTCTGATTCCCAAGACCCATGTGCACTGAGTGAGTAACCCAGTGTGCAGTGTGTCTGTGACCCCAGAGCTAGGAAAATGGAAAAAGATGGAGTTTTGGAGCTTGCTCTCCAGTTAGTCTAGTGGAAATGGCTACCTCCAAATTCAGTGTGAGGTTACCTCAAAATGTAAGATGGAGAAAGGTTGGGAAGGCAGCTTACAAGAATGAGTATATCTACACTCCCCACACATACATTGTTCCCTTCCACACACACTAAAAATAAATTAACATCAAAATATATTTTATGCATGTTTGTAAACCTTGTAAAGAAACAAATTATTTAGTGTGGTTAATATGCACTAATAAAAGAATATCAAAAGGAATATTAATGGTTCTGAATTGGGATAATAGTACTTTCTGGAGTCTCAAGGATAAAATGCAATAACAACCAGTTTCCCCCAGTGTCAGGCACAGGATGAACAGCAAGGAACATAACTGATGTCATTTTGATTCAGGTTTCATCTGCTACCTGTTGGACTCCAGTGATTTTCTGTATGGTTTTCCTCTTATACTAATTAAAAACCCAATGCCATTAAGCAAGCATCCATTAGTGCATGTTTCTAGTTGGCCAATATTACACATCAGCTTTGGTACATCCATGTTCTTAAGCATGCAGCCTTCTCTCATCGTCTTTCCATGTAAACTGTATGTCAGGCAGGAAAAGGACTTGGCTTCTCGTGTTCTGTTCCAGAGCCTCGGGTTTACTTCTCAGGTCTTTGTCCTCCCATGGACAACGAGCAAAGGGAATTTAATAATGTGCCCAACTTTGTGAAAGCCTTCTATAGAGCCAGGCCTCCTGGGCAAATGCTTTAATTTTCCTCAGGTCCCTGTCAATTTTATCTTGACTTCTAAAACTTCTGGTCCAACCCTTTTCCTGGATCCCATGGGTACCCCAGAACATAAGCCTTCATCTTCCTCTGAGGACCAGTTGAAAGACACAGTATGATGGATGTTTGTCTGAAGAAAGGACCTTCCATTAGTCTGTAATTTCACTTATTTAATGAAGAAAAGTGATAAAAGATAGATTGCTATATAGATGTGCATTCTCCCACTTGCAGAACGATATCATTGAACAGACTTCTGGTTATTAGTATCTCAACTCACTTATTTGTTTTAAAGCAAAAGTAGTCTGCAGTTGGAATTTTCTTTGGGGCCACCAACCAGCTCCCAAATAAAGGCAAGGAGACTTATATAATTATGAATGCTTAGCTTTAGCTTAGGCTTGTCCTGTTAGCTCTTTTAACTCATAATAGCCTCTTTTTTTCTATGTTTTGCATTGGGGCTTTTTAGCTTCCTTCCTTCCTTCCTTCCTTCCTTCCTTCCTTCCTTCCTTCCTTCCTTCCTTTCTTTCTTTCTTTCTCCTACTTTCCTGCTTCTCTGTGCCTATCTGGCTCATGGCTCACTCCTGGCATCTCCCTGGTGTCTCTTTTTTTTCCTTACCTGAGCCTAGTTTCCTCTTCCTCTCTTCTCTTCTTCTGAGGTGAGCAGGGCAAATGTGGCATTGGCTAACACAGATGTGACAGAAAGGGAGAGCACATGAAGGGCTACAGAGCTTGGGAGTCTCCAGAGTTAGTCTCATTCTGGATTCTAATCGCATTTGGAGGTTTACAAATTACCCTGTGTTCAATAATGAGCTCTCAAAACTCACTGCAGTGTTTTATGATCATAATTATGGTTTATTACAGACAGAATACAGGTAAAAGCCTCTGAGGAACGTGGTCCACGGAGGGAAGCCCAAGGGAGTTCTACACTAAGCCATTTGCTGTCTGTCATCTCCTAGGGAGCTGTGGGTGATGCAGGTTTCTCCCAGCAGCTGCATGTAATGAGAAAAACTCACCCAAGCCTCAATATCTAGGGTTTTTACTAGGGCTCAGTAACATAAAGTTGATATCCCCAGTGTGGTTAGCCTTCCTTTCCATTTCCTCTCAATGTCAAGGAAGACACCCATGGCTCAAAGCCTTGCTCACACATCTCATTGCTTAATTACACCATTGAAAATTCCCAAAGAAAACAAAAGCAGTCTTATTGGGCAGGACTTCCCATGGGCTTAGAATGCCAGCAGTAGTCAAAGGCAAAGGTCAGGTTCTAGAAAACTTAATTCTTCATTATAGGACAAAGATTGTAGTCCGATTTGAAGACTTCCTGGAGGGGAAAATGTTTAAGTGGAGGTTTGCATTGTGGGATGAGCTGTGGAGATTTTGAGATCTGAGAGAACTATACCAAAATCTGATAGAGCAACAAGTTGAGATTATTTGAGACTTCAGAATGTTGGCACAGAAGGTGTAAGACAGCAAGTGGCCAGAGATGAACCTGGAGAAGACAGCTGGGGGCAGAACTTGTCATGCTTCTGAAGCCATGAGATTTTAGAACCCGCCCGTGATGGGATCTGTAATAGTCAACTGGTAAATATCCAGGCATCTGCAAGCTACTGCTCCATCCAGTTACTGTTGAGAACTAGATTATATAAGCTCGTGGCTAAACAAAGCACATTAACAATTGGTACCCAAAACTCATCCATTACTATTCCTTTCTAACTCTTGGAAATGTACTTGAGGTTATTCGTCCCTGTTGGGCCTGTGTGGTAGAGTCTTTTTAATGAACTTCCAGCGATGTCATGTTGGTGGCTGGAACCTAACCATAGTAGGAGCATTTACACCACAGTCATTAGCACAAGCTATCAATCAAGGTCTTCCTTTCTTCCAGGAAGCGATTGCCAAATATTTACTAGCACATTTCTCAGAAGCAACACTACTACACAGAAGGCTCAAATACACCTAAAGATGCTACATTGGGAAGATATCATAAGTTTTGTCTTCGGGAGGTAGTTTTGACTCTGGAACAGCAGATGAGCTTACAAAGATTGGTTGTAGAGTATCTTTTGGGTTGGTCATGACATTCTTTCTCCACAAAGACTCAAGGGCAAAAGTCATCTACAGTCTTGATGCCAGCAACAGCTGTGCCTCATCTAGTATTTGGCCTTTTTTCATCTCATGCACGCTATAAATTTCACGCCAAGTCATTTTTTCTGTCTTTCTGCTTGGAGGCACAAAAGCAAACTTGCAGTTTTTCCTTACAATATGCATTATACATTTCCATGCTCCTACCCTATCTTCCATTTGTTTTCCTGCCCTATGTTTCTTGTTTTTAAAATGTATCCAACTGCATTTTATGCATTTACAGCCCACCATAGGTGACAATTTGATGGAGTTAAAAGGCAGCATGTGTCCTCGCAGACTCTCTTAGGAAAAGAAAATCAAAGGCACAGTGTTTTGCTAGTTGAGTGACGTTCATGGATTTTAGATTTGGATTAAAGGCTTCTTTGTATCACCGAGGAAAGGAGAGGGTATTTTGCCTCTTCATTTCATTTGAAATGGCTCTGTTGAAAAAGAGAACCACATGGAGGTTCCCTGAAAAGAGAGGGAGGAACAGTATGAGGGAAACACATTAGATGCTTGTTTCAGACATTCTTGGACCTGGGTTCTGCCCTATGGGTGCTAAATCTCTCTTGAGTTGGATTACAAGAGACTGACAAGACAGACACAATTTAATCATAGGTGTCATTGTACCCCAGAAGGAACATTTCTTTTTTATTCAGTCCACCCAGCAACCACACTTCTCCTGTAGAGATATCTTCATCTTGGTTATGAAGGTTTTAGAGCCCTTAAAGAAGGATATGTCCAAGTGGCAGACGTGAGTCTGTGTTGCAATCCTTCTTTCTGGCCTTCTTTTCTTCCTAGGTAAATCCCCTATACAAATGGTTAGTTGAGCTTTGACCACTTTATAAGGAAGAGTGGAAGGGGAAGACTCTGGCTTTCAGCAAAGAACTGAACATTTCAAGGGAATATATGTGAGACACCAGCTTGTCTAGTCCACGAAAAACATTTGTTTTAATTTTATTTATGTGTATTTGTGTGTGGTTGTGAACACACCTGCAGGTACCCTAGGGAGTTAAGCATTGGTAACCATGGAGGCGGAGTTGCAAGTAATTGTGAGCACTCCACTGTGGGTGCTGACTAAACTCGGGCCCTAGGCAAGTGCAGCAATCATTCTGAATCACTGAGCCATCTCTCTGGCCTTGTACATGGGTTTTGATATGATTGGAGAGCTGAGCTTTGCTGTGTTCTTCAGTGTACAGTGATAGAAAGGACATCAGGGAAATAAAGTCACCGAGAATGTCACAGTCATTCTCCATGACTCAAAAGCAAAATGTGAGGGAGCGAAACCCCAAATCCCCACTGTAGCATGCATGGGTTACCCTGAAGAGTTCATAGTCGAGTTAACTGACCTGTGCTTCCCATGCTGGATGGAGACTCTCCTTGTCTTTGGTGTATCATAAGGATGGTTCTTCTTTCATATGGAAATTATGTATAGACCTTGATGTTTTCTGGACCGATACAAAGAATTACACCAGCAGCACAATTATACCACATGTTTGGAACAATGGAAATAACGTTGGCTGGGGTGATAGAAGATAGGTAATAGGAGTTAAAACATTCTTGTTCAACACACTTGGAGTGAAACACCGTTAAAAGATTCATTATTAGAGATAAAATGGCCATGGGCTTTTCTCATGACTCTCCTGCTGGTGTGCTGTCAAAGTCACAAAACCGCTATCTTCCCAGGCACCACGTGAAAATCTCATATGCGCTTGTTGACTCTGTGGCCGTGCCTTTGGTCTGATCTTGTTAGAGGTGCCATATGCTCAGGATTGCCCGTGATTCTTGACCACAACTGCTGTTTACTCTTCCATGGAACGGTGATGCTATTTGTCTTCAACGTTAAATTCTCTTTTGCTGTGTGACCCCGTGTGTTCACTCTGATGCCTCTAATTGCTTCCTCTCCACTAATTTTTCTTCTTTTCACCCCCGCTCCTCGGAGACATCTGTTCTCTAAGTCTCTGGCCTTGTTCCCCTTCTCTATTGCCTGGTGACTTCATTCCCATCTTTTTCATGGGGAACCAGGAATACATCAGAACCCTTATGTCCCTTTGACCTTAGCACTACCGTTACTCCTCTATCTGTGAATTGATAATGCTGTGTCATTTCATAATGCGGAAGTGAAGAACCTCATTCACTTCGCTGTATGTCTCTGGCCAGCTAGGGACTGAGCTTGGAAGTGGTAGAACATGCTACACTGCTGGGGAAGGAGAGAAACTCAAATCCTTGAGGCTCCTTGACCAGTCATTCTGCCCTGCTTGAAGAATCTTAGGCCAATTAGAGACCCTGTCTTATGAAACAGAATGAATAATTCCAGAGGAAAGAATATGAGATTGTTCCATATGTAAACCACACACACATACTCTTATATGTGCAAGCACACACAAACACACACACACAAAATCAGAGAGAGAGAGAGAGAGAGATCATTCTACTGATTTTTAGTATCTGTAATTCATGAAGATCCTCCAGTCCTCCCATAGGTGTAAGCACAGGCATGGTATCCGTCTCAGACGTGCCTCCCTGACTCATCCGCATATGTAAAGAATTTTAACCAAGTACCATAATTTTCTCATCCTACGTACCTGACATTTATCATGGAAAAGTAAAAATGAGAATGTGCTGGACTCCTTTCATTTCTTGTCTCTAGGTCCTCTTTCTTTCTACTTCTTCCTTCAGTCAGGTCATCTCTGGTCCCTCTCCTCTCTCGCAAGGCTGTAGACCCTTCAAGGCTAAGTATAAATGTACCCTCCGTCCCCATCACACACATCCCTTTCTCCTCCAAGATTAGGAGGTTATTTGACTATCATGTGAGACTGACTTTAGTCCCTTGTCTTTCTGAACGGTCAGTTCTTCTTTCCCTTCTCTGAGACAAGATGCTCTTTGAAAGGTGAAACCTTGTCTTCTTCATCCTGGCACTGTGACGTTAGGCATGCCACGATCTGTGTAGTTAGATCAAATTGGATGCTCTGTCTCAAGAAGCTCACGATTGTGATCAATTGTAATCTGCATTCTTAGATACTGGTTTCAAAGCTCATAACCATGATTGATAATTTCCTAGGTTAGACATTATTGGATAATATTCAACTATATTTCTCCTATCTCTATCACCTTCTTGAGGATTACTACACACACACACATACACACCATGACAAATATTCACTGGCAGACATATTTAACTCTTCTGTAAATTTTTCAAAGGAGATATAAAGTTACCTTGGCTTTACAGTATGGAAGACAAAGCAGAGAAAGAATAAGTAGAACGCAGAGCACACAGCTAATCAGTGTCCAAGGTGAAACGTAACTTAAAAGCTCCATAGAATTTGTTCTTATCCTTGGTTATATAACAGACAGTGAAGCTAGGACTTTTTTTTTCTGCCCTATTTGAGTTTTCCTCCTAACTCACATTGACTTGTTTATCCGCGGATCTTAATTTAGCCACTTGCAAATGTGTGCCTATTTTTAACAGGTGCTGTCTCTTGTGTTCACAAGTTGAGTCTTGTCCTAATCTCCTTCAGCTTGGATGTAGCTCTCGGGAAAGGGCTGCTATGTCTTAATGTATTCAGCTGCTCATCGAAGAGGAGAAAGCCATCGAGGCTTCCAGTGGCAGTTGTCTTCAAACCCTTGCCATGTTTAAAAACAAACTCAGAAAACCAGGCTCCTGGGACGGGAGAACCAAGTGCAATTTATTGCGTGATGGAAAATATTTTAGGAAGCCCAAGAAGAAAAGGAAATCTTTTCACCATCTTCCTGTGAGATCTACAAATGGCCAGGCTTGTATTTTTCCAATCACTAAGGCAGTATTTTTCTCTCTGAAAGTCATAAAGGCCTTGGTGGTACTTAAGAAATGATGCAAAGGCATCCTTAAGTAACTTGAGACTATGTGTCCTGATTTCTGTATGTTTGATGAGTAATGGCATTTTACTACAAAATGAGGCCGTGGAGCAATCAATGTGAACATGCACTCATTGAGGAGCTACCATGATCCTATTGGGGCATGCCTTATGTTCCCTAGGATCTGACTGTCAAACGATGCTAATTGCTCAGTAAATGTGTGCTGAATTGGATTTAGTGTGGAGAATGTTTTCTCTAAAATTGACATAGGAATGAACCAGGTAATTTTAAGGTCCATGGTGTGTGTGTGTGTGTGTGTGCGTGTGTGTGTGCGCGCGGTATCCATGGAGTTCTGAAAAGCCTCAGATCCCCTAGAGTTGAAGCTACATGGGTGTGTGAGCCACCTGCTGTGGGTGTTGAGTCTTTAGTCCTCTGTAAGAAGTCAATGCTCTGAACTGCTGAGCTATTTTTCCAGCTCAAGGATTTTTGACATTGAAGGAGTCAGGGGAACCCAGGTTCCTTTCCACTTGTGTAAAACACAATCACACAGTATTTTCAGAAAGCATCCTATACTCCATCCTATACTATACATCCTATACTAATCACGTGGGCTGGACAGGGCTCAACATCCTATGAACTGTGGCGGTATTGTGCAGTGTAGTGGACTGCCACTGGAAATGATTCCACTGTGTCCATTAGCGCATAACAATAATCAATTATTATTTAACAATCATCCTGCTGACAGAAAGTGTCATGCTAAAAATGAACTGGGTAGCACAGTAAGGAAGCATATAAAGTATGAAGAAATAAATTTGTATGAGGCGCGAGGAAGAATTTATATTGAATAAAACTTCATTGTGAGATATAAATAAAGTGAACAAATAGAGAGTCAGTGTATTCTTTGATAAGAAGTCTCAATTTATCCAAACAGATCTGTACATTGAAATGTCATTTGGATTCATTTTGGGAGTATGATTAAAGGTTGCTTAAAACAATGTCTGAGAAAGCATCGACAGTTTTTTAATTTCATCTCTCTCTTTCTCTTTCTCTCTCCATCTGTCTGTCCGTCTGTCTACCTGTCTGTCTATCTCTTTGTGTGTGTGTGTGTGTGCCTGTGCTCACACATGCATACATGCATGTGAGAGACTAGAGAGCCCAGAAGAGGGTTTTGGGTCCTCTGGAGCTGGAATTACATACAGTTGAGAGTCACCATGTAGGTACTGGGAACTGAACTTGGGTCCTCTGCAAGAGCAGGAAGTACTCTTAACTGCTGAGCCCTCTCTCCAGTACCCTGATCCTACTTGTGTGTAGCTGAAATATTTAGCATACAAGACCTTGGCGATTGCAGGGCAAGGGAACTGAGAGGGGTGAGTCCTCTATTAAAGGCTTTTCCTGGAGTAACACACCTGCAGACCCCACCCCTGCTGGGTGACAGGGAGATTGAGAAGCGGAGTGAGCCAGGGGTGTGTGCTGAGGAATAAATATCTCTGCTGCAATGCAGAATGTAGAAATCATTGTTTCCAAAGGTGCTGTGTGGGCAGGCTGGCGCATCAGCTTGATTCACTGAATAACATTTTCATATAAATGTTAGCAGTAACCTGCTCTCCGAAAAATGTTAAAGCAAGTTCTCACAGCAAATGTTAAAGGAGCCTGACAGCAGAGGAATGAATAAGACCATCGCCGGAGCAAAAGCCTTCTTATCTCTTAATTTCTCTGAAAGACAAGCGATGGCTGGAGGAAACTAATATTGTATTGTGGGCTATATAGCACACACGAATGTAACATATGTACCAATTAGCCAACCGAGGGGACTGACAAGAATTATGTGCTGGCAATGGTTATATATTCTGTGAGTTGCTCAGTGTTTGCTATAAGTAGACCTGAAAAATTATGATACATGTCATCCTATAGCAACAAAAAGAGCTACAATTAAGTGGCAGAAATTAAAAAACTTTTACTATAATCTAGTCAAGTTGCCAAGAATATGGACTAAATTAGCCACATGGGAAGATCTGCAATAGGAAAAAGTGGGCAGAATGGAGACTGATAATAAAACTCTGTTCAGCCAAGAGATACATTAAGTATTAATGTTCAATGAAAGGTGGAGATGATCAAATCGGTGAAAAGTACAAAAACTGTGTGGTATTGACAAGAGATGCTTGTTAAGGACAAGACACGGGGAGATCATACACAAGAAGGGTGGAAACCGACAGACACACTGCAAAAGTAAAGAGAAGCTGGTTGGCTTGTCTACAGAGGGCTCTGCTGGAGATGAAGAAGGGCATCTACCAATTAATAGACCGGCTAATTCACTCCAGGGGCTGAGTCCTAAAGGTCTGTACATCTAAAACTGTGGACAGGTGAAGCCACACGTCCTCATTTGAAGGGAAAGTGTATGATTTGGGAATAGAGAGTGCCCTTCTCTCTAGTTGTTGCTTGAGAAATAAAAAAGTCAACAAGAATGAAGATGGTGTTTGCAAGCCTTTACTGATGGCAGATGAAGCAGGCTTGCTAAGTGTATATGGGATGTTAATAGGATAGGCCATATGTTAGAATTAAAATAAATGTTAACAAACTTAAAAACTATAATAGTGCAAACTATGCTCTCTGATAACAAAGTTCAATAAAATAGCAAGAATGAAATGATCTAAAAATAATAATGGTAAAATAAACAGCCTTAAATATTTACATATTAAGCTTCACATTTCTAATTACCCACAGGGCAAGACAGAAATCATAAGGATAATAAAAATTACAATTTTTTTGTCAACTTCAGATAGAATTTAAAATATACTGTGAACGTGTATGATTGCATGCATACAAGTGTGTGAGCATGCATGTATGCATTCCTGTGTGTGCATGTGTGTGTGTGTGTGTGTGTGTACATGCATGTGTACATAACCCTGAAGCCCATGAAAGTGTATCAATCCCTTGGAACTTGGATTAACAGATCATTTATGAGGTCACTTACATGGATGCTGGGATTGGAACTCTGGGTCTCTGATAGAACAGCGTTCTTAACCACTAAGCTGCCTTTCTGACCCCAAAGCTAAAATATATTGAAACATTAAATTATCAACACTTCAGCCAGGTGGTGGTGGCGCACACCTTTAATTCCAGCACTTGGGAGGCAGAGGCAGGCGGATCTCTAGGAGTTCGAGACCAGCCTGGTCTACAAGAGCTAGTTCCAGGACAGGCTCCAAAACCACAGAGAAACCCTGTCTCGAAAAAACCAAAAAAAAAAAAAAAAATTATCAACACTTCCACAAGAAGTAGAGTGTCTGTGTATTTCTGTTTTTTAAAAACTTTGAATTTATTATAAAAACTTAAAGTGTGCCTCCGGCCTCTGAAGTGTCAGTAGCAAACCCTATGTAATGTTTCAAGGGGGTGATAATAGTATTCTAATAAAACTCTTTTGTAGAGAGAGCAAACATAGCATTTCCATGTTTATTTTTAAAGGCAAGCAGAACCCTAGAAGAAAAATCTGATAAAGATAATAGAATGAGATAAAAATGAAAGGAAACCAGGTCTTATAAAAACAGAAATGAAGATCCTGGACAGAAGAATAGCAAATGGAACATAGACAAATATCTTACAATGCGGAATTGAGCTGCCATTAAAAAAAAAAGCCCAAACCAAAAAATTAACTACCAAACAAAAACAAAAAGCCTCCGCATAACTCACAATATCTAGAGGAGAAACAACCGAATGGCCATGGGATGATTTGTTCTAGATGCAGGATGTGTCGAATTCAACATTCCTTTATTTGAAAACATTTTTAATCTAAGAATAGGGAAAAAATTAAATTTATTAAAGAGATTTCAACTGAACAAAACAGTAACTACCATGCCTTAAAAAGCTGAATGCTTCCTTCTCAGGTCAGGAAGCTGACCATAGATTTACCTGTATTGTTTCTATTCCAGTTTGAGCCAGAATCCCAGCTAGCGTAATGTATGGGAGCACAGAGCAGTGAAATCCCCCCAAAATCTTTACTCACTGGTAATAAAATTGTTAGGGAGACAATTAAATTAAATTAAAGATAATGCAAAAGACTTATATTACAAAAACAAACAAACAAGCAGCCAAAAAAACTCACCAGAGCTAATAAAAATAATACAGTAAATTGCTAATAAAAATTATACAATAAATTTTCAAGATTCTAGGAAAACAAATAATCATTTTATTTTCCACATCATCACAACAAACAGTTGGAAAGTAAATAGGAAAATGAAATTAAGAAAATGAATCCATACAGATTGCCACTACAAATACAGCATTTTTTTCTTTTTAAGAATGAATTGCAATAGAAGATATACTGGAAAGTCTCTAATAAAAATTGCAGATCATTTCTGAGAAAATGAGACCTAATTAATGAAGAAATATATTGTCTCAAATAAAATTGCATTTTGTTGAGATGTTGATGTTCTTCAAAGTGATCTGTAGACACTTTACCCCGTGGGAAAAAATTGCTTTTTGACAGAAATTATTAAGCCGATTTAAGTGTATAGAGAGAATCCTGGCCTTCCTAGTAGCTGATACAGACAGTAAGTGAGCCACCCTGGGTTACAGCGTCAAGCACCAGGGGCTGGAGAGATGACTCCATGGTTAAGATAGCCAACTGTTCTTTCAGAGAACCCTGGTTCAGCTCCCAGCACCTCTACTGTGGTTCCCAATCATCTTCAGAGAGCCTGGACAACTGAGGAAAACCAAGGCACTACTTCCTGGAGTTTGGGAGAATCTCTCTCTCTCTCTCTCTCTGTCTGTCTGTCTGTCTCCTCTCTCTGTCTCTGTCTCTCTCTCTCTGTCTCCTCTCTCTCTCTCTCTGTCTCTCTCTCTCTGTCTCCTCTCTCTGTCTCTGTCTCCTCTCTCTCTCTCTCCCTCTGTCTCCTCTCTCTCTCTCTCTCTCTCTCTCTCTCTCTCTCTCTCCTCTCTCTCTCTGTCTCTGTCTCTCTCTCTGTCTCTCTCTCTCTGTCTCCTCTCTCTCTCTCTCTGTCTCTCTCTCTCTCTCTCTCACACACACACACACACACACACACACACATTGTCTGCTTTGTTTGTTGTTGTTTTGTTTTGAGAGAATCTATGTAGCTCAGGATGGCCTCAGTTTTCAGTCCTCCTGCCTCAGCCGCCCCAGAGTTAATAGCACATTTTTGCAACTAGCGTACCTACGCCACCAGCCACCAGACGAAAGCCTACAAGGTGCAGTGAACTTTCAAGGTTGAACAATCCTTCTCTGATTCTAAACACACAGGCCTGGTTAGAAACATTTCCCATGGAATGATTCATCTATCTGCACGTGAGTGGGGACTTTCTTTGCTAAGTAGCAGAGGGAGGTAACAATAAGAGCAGATTGCTTCAGCTGTCAAACCAGTCTGGCAATTTCAAGCTGCCCAAATGTGTTGTTTTCCTCCTTTACACGCTGAGTCTAATAACGCTACCTGATAAAGAGATGAATGTCCCTTAAAATGGATGTGCTCAAACCCTCTGACAGCCAGCTCTCATTTTAATTGAGACCAGAAGTCCCTCTTTTCTCGCAGCGAGTCTCCTATTTGAGAGCAGTCAAGTGTGCGTCATTGCGCTACGTTGGCAGTTCCAGAGTGATTTTGGAAAAGATCAAAGTCCTTTGTTAATTGCTAAATATAAGATACTTAATCATTTAAGTGTGATTTATTGGGTGAAAATAGAATATGACAGCTTTCTCCAAAATTAATGTAATTGTAATAAATGGATGAAATAGCAAAATATAATAAGATTTCCAGATGTCAAGTCATCAGAGATTGGGGAGAAACTTGTTAAATTCAGGAAATTCTTCCTTCTCATTTTCGAAAGTATGAAAATTTAGTTGATCCTAGAAAGAAAAAGTTGTACAGATATGTGCCTCATTTTGGAGACATCTACAACAAAATTGAAGAGAGCCATTCTCTGCTCCACAGAACCCAAAGTTGTTTTGCTGAACAGAATGAAACCTTTGGCCAGCAGTTCATTCCCTTTGGTTTTAAGTCAAAGGAGCGTGAGTGTGTCAAAGATGTCTTAGGTGCTAGTGTGTTTTAAGGTCTTGATGCTTACGTGTGTGCGTTGAGCACTCACCGTAGTGTGTTTGGAATCGTGCGTGGGTCTCCATTTCCTTTTGCGGGAAGCTTTCAGTGAAGAGTTGGAATGGCATCTTTAAGATGGGTATTTGATTCTCTCTGGTTGTAATCCAGCAACCCAATGACTGGAGAACAGCACGTATAAAGGACTTTTCTAGATCAGGCCTTAGCTGAGACACAGAACGAGGCACCCATGAATAAATGGCGACGCACATCTTACAACATTGCCTCGGTGGTTCCCAAGCCTTATGATTATAAGAGTATGTTTCCTCCTAGGATGATTTCCAGGCTTAAATAAAGATAATGTTTCTGGAAGACTTAGCGCCATACCTGGCAGTTGTTAATAAAGTACCTGGCAAAGGTTAGGCATTTTCATTACTAATATTTTGAATAATGTCTTTTTTAATCATACCATTATTACAGTTTAGTGGTTACTTTCACATTTATTGTTTAAGGCATTTCAAATTGAAGAAAAAATTGTTCTCTGCTGGGATCATGTAATTGGTTCAGACTCAAATATAGAAAAATGCGTTTAATACCGCGAAGCACTAATGAATAGAACTCCAACAACTGTAGCATATAAATTCCCTGGAATCCTCAGCCTCAACTTATAGGAGAAATAAATTATATGAGAAAAACATGCTCCTATCAAATATTTATTTATACAGAGTAAATTTTAGAAACCTACCAGGAGTATGTCGGATGGGGCTGTCATTGTTTCGTTTCATGTCTTAATTCAAAACATGAGTCCGTGTGAGCCGTTTTTGAAGCCAAATGCTAGAAAGTGAAGCCATGTGGCCATTAAGTCAGTTGACCCTCACTCTTGAACTCCTACACTCTGACCCCCACTCGTGGCTGCAAAGGACTATAGAGGCCTGCCACCATATAGATTTCATTCAACGTCTCCTACATGGGAAGAGAGAGGAGAGTCAACAGTAAAGATTCATCTGCGTGAACATTTAGGATTCTCTCATTTCATGAGAAATAACCTCAATAAGAATCATCCCATTCTCTGACAATGCAAATTCACGTTGTGTTCCAACTGAGGTACAGAGTAACTTTCTTAGCAAGTGAGTATGGTCTAGATTTTTCTAGAACAATCTTGCTTTCGAAGTAACACTTTTTGAATAATTGTGAGGTCATCTAAATGAGGACACAGTTAGAAATCATAGCAGAACTAGGCTTGTTTGTGTCCAACCAAAGCTTAAGCCCAGGGCCTCATAAATGCCAGGTAGGAGTTGTCAGCAGTTGAGGTCAGCTGACCCCTAACCTCACGACATCCTTTATGCAAGAGTTGAGATCAAGAAGCAGTATCTCCATATCTGTGACAGAGAACTTTGTACAATATTTTTTCATATATGTGTTTTATAATTAGCATTAAAATACCCTTATTGACAATATTTGAATGCAAGACATCCCTTTCAAAGTAGCTACCTTGGAAGGTTACCTTAATTTCAATTGTAAAGCTAGCATCTTAAATAGTGTTTGAAAATTTCCCAAGACTTGGACATTGTACAGGAGACATTCTCATTGGTCGTAGATAATTATTTTTTACATTTTGAACTCAATTAATTGATCAGTGACTAAAATGTTGCTAGCAAACTAACAAAATGCTATAGCACTTGAGAATGGCTCAAGAGTAGAGATATATTTTATATCTATTTGTGTACCATATTTTAGTCTTTCTTGTCATTTATTTTGATGTACAACAAGCCTACATCACATTTTCTTAAATTCTTACTTTCTCCCTTTGTGCTAGTTAGTTGCCAATTGCTGTAACAAATATCTCAGACAAGAAAACTTACATAGAGAAAAGGTTGCCACGGCTCAGGGTTTTGGAGGTTTTAGGCCATGATGTGCTAGCTTCATTGCTTTTTGCTTGTGGTAGAGACAGCACATCTCTTTCCAGGCTCATCTTCTATACCGAGGCTTTATTCAATTGTTTAGAAAGAACCTACCTTATTAATAAAGGCAGATTTTGTGTGTGTGTGTGGTAACATTGTTTTTTGTTTTGTTTTGTTTTTGTTTTTGTTTGTTTTTTTTTTTGGTTGTGCTGGGTGTCAAACACTGGGCATGACGAGTAAGCACTCTACTCCTGAGCTGCACCACAGCCTCACATATGAATCAGAATGCACCCGAGGACGAGTAACCCTTGAAATCAGCGTGGTGACTATGATGGATCTGTGCGATCACCTGTGTACTATTCCAGTGGCTCGAACTGTTCCAATTCAAGATTTTAACAGTGACAGATTTCCCTCTTCCCCTTCTTTATTTACTTATATGTTTTTTTCCATTTCTGCTCAGTTAAGGTTGCTTTATTTTTAATTTTATGTCCACTAAAGGGCTGGTAGTAAAAGGTTTAATTATTTACTTATTTGTACTTCTATGGGAGTATTTAAGTGCATGGGTATTCAGGAGCCGCCAGAGGCCAGGAGAGGGCGTCTGATCCCGTAGAACTGAAGGGTTTGAACCGCTATATAGGCACTGGGAAATGAACCTAGGTCACCTGAAGAACAGCAAGAGCTGTCAGTCTCTGAGCCTTCCCCACAGCCCCTCAATTAAAGTTCTTCAACTCCCTCTCTCTACATATATATATATATATATATATATATATATATATATATATATATATATATTGGTTTTTCGAGACAGGGTTTCTCTGTGGTTTTGGAACCTGTCCTGGAACTAGCTCTCGTAGACCAGGCTGGTCTCGAACTCACAGACATCCGCCTGCCTCTGCCTCCCGAGTGCTGGGATTAAAGGCGTGCGCCACCACCGCCCGGCTTTCAACTCCCTCTAAAACTGAGAAAAGAGTCGTATGTCTAAAGGTGTCTTTCTTTGTCCTCATAAAGATGTGGCTTCACTGAGGACAGGGATCTTGGGCCATCATTTCTGTTCTCAAAAGCGTTTATAGTTTTCATCTCACGTCAGTTCCTATGGAGAAAAAGACTCGGGGCCAGCGATGTTTTCATTCACTTCTCCCTCACTCCTATAAATTTCGTTAGGCATGAAGTCTATAGAAGATGTGTACATACCAAATGAGTGTGAACTTCATTTAATTTTTTCTTAACTATGATTAAAGTCCTTGGATCCAAAGGTTCTCCCTCCCCTCCCCTGTCCTCGGCCTTTCCTTCTTTCTTGGGCTGTTTTCCCCCTTCATGTACTCAGTTCTCCCTAGCGATGTTGACATTGCCGCTTCTTCCTCTCTTCTTTTTCTTCTTTTCTCACTGTGGACTTTTATGAAACGTTAAACACAATCGTCTACTAATTCTGTCTCCTGCAACTTGCCTTCCCTGTGTTGTCTTTGATCGAACTGCTCATTCATTTGAGAAAGGAGCTCATGTAACCCAGGCTGGTCTTGAACCTACTATGTAGCCTAAGAAGGATGACCTTCAACTCTTTATTCTCTTGTTATCATTTTCCAGCTGCTGGGATTGTCAGGCATATGCCATTCTGCCCAACTCGAACAATGTTCTTTAAGTGACTGTGCACAGCATGTAGCTATTATTCTGAAGATAACACAAAAAAGAATTTTGTTTTCACTTTTCCAAGTTTTTTTTTGACATAATTGAGATATTTACATTCTTCCCACGTCTTGAGGTGAGTCTATCTCTTTAGAGACATTTAGAATGATTGTCTATTGCATGTAGATTTGTGGTATATATTTGTATATCTGCCTGCTTTTTTTAAACTGCTGGATGCTTTTAATATGCTTGGAAAATTTCTATCTGTTTATTCATTAAGGGGAAAGATGATTTTGAAACTTTCAAGTACTAGAACTCAGGGTGATTTTCATTCAATGCTCTGTGAATAACCACTTGAATATCCCAGGTCCAGGCCATAGTTAAAGGAACAGTAGAAATTTGCTGAACCTTTTCACCCTAGGGAGAGTTAGTAGCTATGAACTGCAGGAAGCAGTTCCTTGGTGGCTACATAGTACACTGCTGTGTACCTGTCTTTTTTTTTTTTTTACATTATTGTTCCAGTAGCCAAGCCCTTTGGAAATTTCTGCTACTTCTAGTAGTTCTAGCTACAGCAACTTTCCTGCATGAACCATGTGATGTTATATTTTACAGGATCTGGGTCATTGTCCTAGACGTTTGATTTCCTGGACTCCGCTACAGGGCAGTGCAGTCCCTGGATCTCCGAAAGCCATTTTACCTGAGGCAATCACGTGATATTTGTAAGTACGGTATCATCACAGTTCCTTATTAGTTAAAGGTGTGCATATTCACATTTATCGATGGTTCATGTTCATTCAAAAGATTCCTTGTTATTCCTGATCATAGTTTTTATCCATGCAGAAAACTATCATGTATATTACCTACCGTTATCACTTATTATTAAGATCTGTGAACTTCCTATTGATTATTTACTTTATAAAAAGAATTTTTTGTATTTTAAATGATATACATTTTTGTATCTGCACATGTGTGCAGGTGCCTGCAGAGGTCAGAAGAGGGCTCTATAGATGGTTGTGTGTACTCCCTGACATGGGTCCTGGCATCAGAACTCAGGTCCTCTGTAAGAGGACCTGCTCTAAGTGCTCAACCATCTTTCCAGCACCAACCAAGTACTCCCCTGACTAGGAATTTGAACCCCCAGTATGGCAGTAAGGATGCTGAATTGTAACCACTAGGCCACTGGAGAAGAGGTCTCACTGGTTCTTATATTTTACTCCTCAGTCCAGAATTCAGAGAGAAGGAAATAATGACAAGGTTATTTCTAGGTTCTTCTCAAATGCCATATAGAGTTTCCAGTTATCCGTTCAATCAGTAAATATCCACAGAATGCTTGTATTTCTAGTGTGAAAAGCATGTGTGTCACATGACAGATTCCTTTCAACAAGCTGTTTCAATGTCATCTATGAGCCCCTCAACCTGCTTCTTCATGGCCGAGTGCAGTTGATCAGAGAACAGGGAGATTCTTTGATACATCTTCAGAAAGTGCACATTTAATAAGAGATGCTTTGAAAAAAAAAAAAGCCAAACAGCAGACTCTGGGAAGGCTCTGTCTCTTTAGCCAGATCATACTTCAGCATGTGAGAAAGGTATTTGTCCAGACAGCAGCTTAATTTGTCTTCTCAGACACCCATTCTGGGAGATGATGCTGTGTTTGAAGATGGCCCTGAAATTAGGACAGTTCACCCTGACACATTCCTGGTTCAGCGTGGACCTAGACAGAAGGATGCAGGAGGGCAAACCGCTGGCTTTGAATTGTGGATAGCAAGGTTCATCATTATCTGCTGTACTCCTGGACAAACGTGCTTTCCTCTCAGGGGATTTGCTCCACCCAGTGCACTGAGGTGGTGGCTGGAGTATGGTCTTAGAGGACCTGGTAGGGATTCCCACCAGTGACATCTTTCACAGGGCGTTTGTCCCAATCTCACCCTTTTTATCCCGCCAGGACAGCAGCCATCTATGTACCAACCATTTCCACTGCCACCGCCCTCCTCCTCTTTCTCATCCTTATCCTCTTACCCCTTCCTCCTCGTCCTCCTCCTCACCATTCCTGTCCTCCTTTTCATCCTCATCCTCCTTGTCTTTATTCTTGGCCTCGCCACCCTCCTCCTCTTCTTCTTCTTCATCTTCCTCGTCTTCTTCCTCTTCTCATTAAGTCCACTCATTGCTAACCCAGATGTGTACATAGATTTGGGGCCATCCCCACTGCACTGGAATCCTTATTAGAGACCCCATTCTCATTAAAGAATGATTTCCCTCCCAGGTAACCATCCACTGCCAATCTCTCCTCAGCAAAGGGTGGGGTGATGCCTACAGATCATCAACCCCATCTATGCATTTCGTCTTTCAGCTCTTAGATTCTTTCTACCTCCCCTTCTGTGATGTTTCCTGAGCCCTGCACAGTGGCGGTGATGGTGAGGCTGACATAGCCATCCCAATCTGGGCTGAGCCCTTAGCCTCTCCTCAGCCCTGAGAGCAGTTACACAAATCTCCACTAACTGATACCCACTTCAAGAAAAAAAAAAAGTTTCGGTGACCAAGGCAGAGAGCATCCCAGCTCAATGTGTATAAACACACACAGTTAGAAAGCAAATCGATGGCAGGACCACTTAGCAGCATAGCAATATCAGGTTCCAGCCCAGAGCCTATGACTTCCTCAACTGCAGGCTTTGACCAGGATTATAGTACCAGGTATGAAACTCCCTCCTGTGGAGCAAATCTGAGACTCTCCACGCCACATCAATCAATGCTTAGCACCAATTTCTCTTCCTTTAGCTTATGAACTAGCTATTCATATGAGTGACTATTTAATGAACAGGCAACTCTTCATAGCTGCTCATCTCATTGTAGACCAGTAATTATATACATCTGCCTGCTATCTGGAGAGGCGGTGGCTTCGTGTGACACATGCTTAAGTTAATGTAGGATATCCGTGCAAATCATCACTCACTCAATGCTCCATTTATGTAACATCTCTTTTAACCATCCCTGTGAACAAAGCTTCCTTGGTACATATAGCAAGATATCTGTCAGGAAGGAGAAAAGAACTCTATACCCTGAGGCAATGAGCTGGCATGCGCACATCCTTCTTATTTCCTACTCTCATGATTTGAATAAAGGATCCTTGCTTACCTGACCCCAAAGCAAGAGCTCCTAAAACTTCATCGTTCTTCTCTGGATACAAAGTCTCTGTTTGCATTCAAGTATAATAAGAAAAATCTGGACTCATTAATCCCAACTTTTAGCTACCAGGTGGAAGTACCGGGTCTTCCAGTCTGGGAAAGAGTACGTGAGAATTTGCAGAATGGAACTGAGCCCAGTTCTATGTCCAATATCATCTCTAGGTCTTTCTGACTGTCATTCAGATGTTTACGGCAGAGTCTCTGCTATCAGTTGTTTGGATAGAGTAAGTTGTTGTACTTCACCTTCATACCAGCCCCAAACATCAAAGGTAGCAGAACACAGCAGAGAGAAGTTTTGATTAGCGAGGGAAGAGAGGAAGAAATGGAGGGTTGTGCCCCTGGTTGCTTTGATGGATGAGCCAAGTGACCAATTATGACATCAGTACAGTTCCTTTTTATCATATACTTAAAATTCATGTTGCTGGTGAGTTGTTTGATTTCCCATAAGTGTCCATTTTTTTATTGGCAAAAGAATAATACTGATGCCTACTGCTATACAATGAAGGGTTAAATGAGAAAATGCATGATCATTATTATTATTTTATTATTATTACTACTAATACTATTATTATTATTAATCAACCCATTCTTTCAAAGGTACATTAAAATAAGCCAGTTGCTTACCAGCTAACTCTATGGTTTGTTAAACAAAGGAATCATGGGAACCTCTGTGTACAAACTTGGTTTTCTTTGTGATTGACACTCTTCCATGTCACTCAGAAACTTTGCTTCAAACGTTTCCACTTGAGTTGGTCATGGGGGCTCATGTATGTAATCCCAAGACTTAGTAGGCTAAAGCATTTCTGGGCATCTGAAACCAGTCTGGGCTACATACAGTTCTAGGCCATCTAGGGCTACAGAGCGAGAGCCTGCCTCCCAAGACCTCAGCAAAACCAAATCAACCCAGACAAAGACACATAAAACATCTTCATTTTAAATGTATCCCACATTCAGAAGGAAGAACAGAATTCTTGGTACCCTGGAGATGGCTATTCATACATTTGTGTTCTTTAATCTAGAGCCATCCAGCCTGGCGGACTCTTTTCAGAGCTTAAGGAAGAAGAGCGTTACAGGCATGGAATGCCCTAAATTTGGCTACTTGTCAATATTTAATTCTGAACAACTGCCCATCAAAGATCTTTGGAGGAAGCTACTCCCAGGCCAGAATTCAGTTCTTCTTTAAACACCCACTCTGTCCCTTGTTGGCACAGCAGTTGCCTTCTGCCAGGGACTACCCAGTGAGCGCAATTTTCTGTGTGAGCCCGGTTCGTCTTCTTTTCAACTCAGCTTTCAAGCTATTACAGATGAATCTAACTGACATTCAATGCTGAGATATAAATAGAAAAATAGGAAGGAAAGTTCTCTTGGGATAAAGGTGTGGATGAAAATGTCTTTCCACACAGGCTGACGAAAAATAAGATTATTTTTATTGATGTGGCAAATGAAAGGTCATCTTCAAAATAGTCCCTTCTATCTCCCGCTACCCGGTTTTCTAGTTTGAATTCACATAAGCATCCATCACAGTTACTTGTTGCCCAAGCACCCAGCACAGGAGAGGCTCGTGGTTGCTTTCCCAACATGCTTTGCCTCATTTGTTAACCCCACCCCACCCCATTGAAGACTGGCTTTGTCTATCTTTTGTCATTTGTCTTGCACGACTTAAGGAAGAGCACATCAGATTTAATTTGGTGGAACAAAAGCTTCCGTCTCCTTGTGGGAAGAATGGCATTGAGTGAATAGCTACTCAGTCCAGCTGTGCTGAGTGACTGTTGTCAACTACTGTCGCGCACTCTTATGTGTAAGGGCATGGATGTGTCTATTACGTCTGCAAAACTATGCTGCTACGCTTGCAGATCAAGGGTGTTCGTCTGTGATGTGTGGGGAGTTTTGTCTTAAAGACCATATTGGAATCAGCTAGACTGTATTATCTTACTGGAAAAATTAACTATTGTAAGCTTGGTATTTTATCTTTAAGGAATTTAACTAAGGATGTTATTTAAACAAAATACAAATCCAGGGACTGGAGAGAAGGCTCAGCAATTAGAACGCTTGCTGCCTTGGCAGAGGAGCTGGGTTTGCTTCCCAGCCTCCATGGAGAATTTATAACTCCAGGTCTAGGATATCTGACGCCATCTTCTGGTCTCTAGAGGGACCTGAATTCATGTGCGCACAGAGATACATGTAAATAAAAATAAGATCTTAAAAAAACAACAAAACCAAAACAACAGATCTACCATGTGACTCTATATTCTTTAAAAAAATATTCTCATTCAGATCACCTTCAGCACTTGGCTCTGTTCATCTTTGCATTTTCAATGTTAAATTGCAGTGTGATGATGTCTCTTTTTAAAACATTGACTCCTCTGAGGTCATATGTCATAGATCATAGTTATTACAGTTTTATTTTGTTAATATTCTATTGATGTATGTATTTGGTGAGGCAAATCTTCAGATTGTTTTACCAATTTTCATTTGGGTTGCAATTTTCTTAGTGTTACATTAGTTTTTTGTTTGTTTGTTTGTTTGCTTGTGAATTTGGATAACAGACATTTATTTTACTGTGTGTTCTGCAAAGATTTTCTGCCAGGCTGTCACTTGTCACTTTATTTTCTTAACAGCTTCTTTTAAAAAGAGACCTTTCTAATTCCAGCGAGCTTCATCTAATCGATTATGCATTTCATGGGTTATAGCTTTAGGGTCATTAATATCCAAAGAGTCACTGTCAATCCAGAGTTACCTAGATTTGCTACAGACGTGTCTCCAGAGCTCAACATAATTTTAAAATTTGCATGTAACTATGACTTTTCATTTCCTCCCTTCCCGCCATCCTATCAGTTCATCTCTTTATCCCCAACAACACACCTCAATCCTCACTGCCCCGCGACTGTAAGTCTCTAAGGTCTCTAAGGGCAGTATTCCAGCGTCGATCCTCTGCAGCTTTGTTTCAGCTACTCCGAATTTCTTGCTTTTCCATATAAACATTGGCATAAGTCTGCCGATAGTCACCATAACAGCTTGCTGAGATTTTGATTGGGGTTAGTGGAATTTACAAGCCAAAGTGGAAAGAATCACCTTCGAGTAATAGTGAATCGTTTTAGCCATGAACACAAAGCATCTTTTCACACACATACACATGCACACACGCATGCACGCACACACACACACACAGAGAGAGAGAGAGAGAGAGAGAGAGAGAGAGAGAGAGAGAGAGAATCTTTTATTATACTGGGCATCCTGTTACCAACGTCTCCTTTGTTCTTTTAGGAGTAATCTTCTAACCAACCCTACACTCAAGGGAGGGACATTAACAGTTCACCTTTAGTTTCCACCACAGCCCCACAGTATGACTTCAGTTTTCTAGAGACAGAGCACCCACGTTATAGGAAGGACAGCAGAATAACTCCCCTCTGCATCCCCTGCATCCCCATTTTAATTATAAAAGGGAAGCGATCAATCTTCAAAGAGGTGGACATGGTCACATAATAACATAGTTTGATCTTTTAGAAAGCTACCACCAGCCTCTAATTTTAGAATAAAAGCAACACCATTCCATCTATCTGCTGCCCTGACATAGCTATTCCCTCACTAAAGGATTTTTACTTTTTTTTTTTTTTTTTTTTTTTTTAGAAAAGAACATATGGTAGGCTCAACACATGTGGGGTGTGTTTCTAACAGAGGGTCATTAGAACACAGACATGCAGAGACTATGTGATTATGCAAGTCAATAAGATGAAATTAGGAAACCATTAAAATCAAAAGCTATGTACTGTATCTTCTCTTATCTCCTTTAAAAAGATGTGTGATCTTCCAAAAAGCCCAAATGAGCTACGTAGCACTGTGATTCTGGACAGAAGAGAGAGATATGACAATTTGGATACAGGGACTCAATTATACATGGCAGGAAAGTCAAATTTAGGCTACCCTATATGTTTATAAACCAAGCAAGATGAAACAGAAAAGAGATGGAAGGATGTAGAAACATCTCCATACTCCTTCATCTCATAAATCAGCTACCCTTAGGTGACTCACTTTGAAAAGATGCCTTTGTTTTTTAGAAAGCACTCCAGGACTTGGCATAGGACCCCTGGGGCTCTAAAGCTGGAGATGTTACACTCTGGAATGAATGCTGTTTGAAAAATCCCAGGGTTTTCTCTGATTCTCTTTTTCTATGATAAATGGACATAAAATCATTATGCAGATGATCTTCACACTGAAAGGCCATCTTGATGAACCGTGAAGTTTTTCAAAGATAAAGTAAACTTTTAAAACAGAAAAATTAAAAACTATATGAACTCAAGAGCCGAACATCTCCATAATAACCCTGTTCAGTCAGCGTTTTATCCTAACTAAAATCTTAAAATAGATTTTTCCAAGTTAAAATTTCTATTGATTCATCTCTGAAAAATTTGCTGATAATGTCTTACTGATGTGTATCAGTTTTTGTCCCATCCCTGGGCAGACGTCAAGAAGAAAGTCCCAGAAGACTGAAGAAGTGAAGCCACTGTTTCTTCTTGATACTGTTGGATGTATTGAGGAAAGCTGGGCTTGGAGCTACTGCATGCAGTTCAACCATGACTCTTTCATTGATGGACCATGTCCATTGTGTTCCAGAACAAATAAACAAGACTTTGCAAAAGTATATTCATATGATATTACCTGAGAATGCTGGTCAAGGTAAGGATGAAAATATTGGGGTCTGTAGACTCTGGAGTAGATTTTTCCAGAATGGATGGGCATCTTTACTATAAGTCATTGAGGAAGAAGAGTTACTTCCCCAGGAGGAGGAAATGGGCCTGGATTCACCCTATCATCAACAACTAGAAAACTGTGGTCAGTGCATAAAACAGTTACTACAGATATAACGCAAAAGGTTGTACAAGCCTTGACTTCTGATAGAAGGTATGCACACCAACATGCTTCAGGACTGCTCTGGCTTCATGCTGGGAAACATCTTAAAAACCACAGTACAGGGAATAGGGATCTAAGCTGAAGTTGTGTTGAGTTAGAGATAGAGAGGTTAGGCTTTGTAGAGACTCAGATGGCTACAATTTAAAAGGCAGGCCAATGTCAGAAGGTGCATCTGCAGACAGGGTTGCAAATTCCTGCATTTGCCTGTCCCATTGTTCGCTTGTGTGCCAGCCTGCACTCCCAAAAGTACGGCATGGTAATAAAGCCATGAGACAAAGAGTAGATTGACAAAAATGGGTTAAGTTGTAAGAGCTAGTAAGTAACAAGCCTGAGCTTTTATAATTAATAAGGATTCTCTGTGTAATTATTTGGGAGCTGACTGGTGGGACAGAAAATTCCACCTACATATGGCACCCAACATCTAGTCATGTATATCCACATAAAGCCTGAGAAAGCTGTAAAAAATAGTTTGGAACACAGAGGCCAAAACTGCTGGTGACCACAGTTTCTTGGGTAGATAGCTGCAGCAGAAAGAAACATGGCTTTTTTAAGAGGCCCTGCTACTGAGCTCTTGAATGGCATTTATGGTTGATGAGAAGTGGGAAGCCTGTTATTCACTGGCATGAGAGTAGGTAGAAATGACTATAGCAGTGTGGACCCAGAATCTTCCCAGAGCTGGAGTGGCAAACATGGCTCCTATTTGTACCTCTGCCATGAAGCTAGGCTCTAGGGGAACTAAAGGAGTGGAGTCAGCCACCAACATGCCATGAGCTAAGCTGTATGGCACTTAAAGATTTTAGTCATGCAAACAGAAAAGGTAACAGATACACAGTAAAGCAGGTTCAGAAGGGAAAACACTATAAACAGGTTACAGTGCATTTAACAATATATATAAGCTTAAGAAGAAAAAAGAAAAGTTCACTGCACTGTAGGATTTCCAGTGTGTGTAGGGGAGGAACACATTCGAGAACAGGAATGCAGTCAATACAGCGTGCATCCAGAGTACCCTCGTGCCAAGTGTTTGATTTTGTACAATTTGGGGGCATTGGAAGCCAAGTTGTGATAAGCTGAAGGTGTACTTTGAGACCACAGAATAAGCCCACCATATAAACAGGCAAGTTAGAGCCAGCAAACCAAGAGAAACTAAAAACACAAATCACAACGATTCTGAAAGGCAAGGTGGGAAAAAAAAAGGAAACAGAATGAAACGGACAGTGGTAAAATTGGTAGTAAGACTGTAGACTTTTATAAAAACTGAAAAACTGGGAGATAGGCTATCAGAGTTGGTAAAAGGGAGAACTTATTATAAGGATTAACTTTTATTCCTTTAAATGATGAATGTTTGTGTATCTCAGTGTGTGAGTGTGTTTACATGAGCATAGGTGTCCTAGAATCCAGAGGCATTGTGGTTCCCTGGAGTTAGAACTACAAGCAGCTTTGAGTCACCTGACTTGGATGCTGGGAACAGAGCTTGGGTTCCCTGGAAGAGCGGCAGATAAGCACTCTTCACCTCAGAGTCATCTGTTTCACCTCTGAGATGCCATTATATTTGTGTGCAGTTCTATAAGATAGAAATAGAGGGTAAAGCGAAAGAATAGGAAAAGTGTACAGTACAAACACTAGGGGAGCTAGAAAGCATGTTCTTTGAAAGTGAATAGGAAGCATTCACCAAGGCTGTTGCTATTCTGGGCCATAGTACAAACCCCAACAAGTTTAAAGCAGATGAAATCTAGCAATAATAAGATGAAAGTATAAATCAATAACAAAACACATCTGGAGAATCCCCCAGTGTTTGGAAATTAAACCACACATTGCTAACTATAATAACTTACAGATAAAGGAAGAAATCATGAGGGAGATTAGGAAATGCTTTTTGCTGAATCAAAACACAACCTACCAAACTTGTGGGATACATACAGTTAACACATTGTTTATGAGAGGAAATGTATAGCTTTAAAAACATTAGGAAGGATAAAAATCTAAATCAATGTTGTACTCATCTAGCTTAAGGTTAGAAAGCAAAATAAATACAAATTAAATCAAATAAGGGCTGGAGAGGTGGCTCAGTGGCAAAGAGCATTTATTTTTCTTCCATTTCGGGACCTGAGTTAGGATTCCAGCACTAACTTCAAGTGACCCATAACTACCTGTAACTCCAATTTCAAAGGATCTGGCGCCCTCTTCTGGACTCTGTGATGGCTGCACTCATGTGACACATCCATGTACACATAATTATAAGATAAAAATAATTCTTTAAAAAAGCGCCTAAAGCGGGGTAGTGGTGGGGCACACCTTTAATTCCAGCACTTGGGAGGCAGAAGCAGGCAGATCTCTGAGTTTGAGGCCAGCCTGGTCTACAGAGTGAGTTCTGGGACAGGCAGGGCTGTTACACAGTGAAGCACGGTCTCTAAAGCCAAAACAACACACAAAGAACACCGAATGAGTAAATTGGATGACATTGAAATTGAAGAGCAGAGCAATGGAAAACTTGAGTTCCCTTGAGTCAATCAAAGGCTCATTTTGCTTGCCGTGTTTTCTGTCCTTGTTTTCAGCATGGTAAGTGCAATATCTTGTCTCCAAAGTCATGGGAAGTGGAAACATTTCCACACAGCAAGAGAAGGTCTGCAGAGATGGCTGAGTGCCCAACCACAATTGGGGTAGCCATGAGACTCATAAACGTCTTGCCAGAGATTCCTAGAAAAATGTGCACAAAGAAACCTAGGGAAACATTGGGCTCCTTACACTTTGGAAAACCTTGAAGTGCTGAGATTCAAGAGTTAATACAATGTTACCCAGTTATCTAATAAAGTGTGGGATATTTGGATCAATAGTTGAAAGCTACACTTGTGGCTAAAGCTGAGCATTGCTGTGTACTTTTAGTGTGGAGAAACACTCCAAATGAGCCGGTGAGCATTAATTGGAAGTTGATTTTGGAAGAGAACTGACTGGCTAGATGTGAGAGCACAGGGGAAGTTGTGCCTAAGCCTTGATGTTTGTGGTCCAGGACCTAGGAATTCTCAAGCAGATTCTGCTTCTAGGAAGCCAGGTTTGTAGCCATAGCCACTTTTAGGTACTGTGAAGCTGTACAAGGAGCCTGGGGTGTTGGACTTTTAGTGCAAAGCCTCTTCCACGACTATGGGATTTTGTCATTGTTATTGTGGATTAATAGTGACTATTACACTAAATATTGGGAAGTCATTTATCCAACAAATATCATTGAGTATACTTAAAATATTTCGAAACAGGGATTTGATAAACTGGCCATGTTGGATAACTAACTCATTATGTAACTCTGGCTGACCTTGAATTCATAAGCCTTTTTCCCGCAGACTCTTGAGGGCTGGGATTATAGGTGTGAACAGTCTCACTTAGATTTAGTGAGTACTGTCAATGTGCTGTGCACTATTGATGTTTGAGGGAACAGGCAGGGATTAAGAGGGCCTGGGAACAGCGTTCATATAGCATACTGGCTGCGGCAGTGACTGGGGGATGGGAAATGATACTGGAGAAGTTGAGTACCCAAGACCATTCTAGGACGGTCAAAACCAGAGTGGAGGTGATGCGGTGGTTCTTAAAGATGCAGAAGCCAGGGAAGTGTGTGCACACATATACAGACATGTGGTCAGGGAAGTCCTTTCTGGGTGGCCTTTGAGAAGAGAATGAATGATAAGAAGCCCCAACCATGACCCCACTAGAAGATGAAAACCTCCTAAGCAGAAACGAAAAAACTCCAGGCTAGAATATTTTGTTTGAAGCTGGATCTTCTCTACACTAAAATGAAGAGCAGAGATCTGGGGTGTCAGTCAAGGGTCTCATCTTTGGCTCGTCCTTCCACTAGCATTTGACTCAGTTTTCAGCTCTTTCCTCTGTTAAAGGCACAGTAATTGCCTCACCTACTAGCAACATGCCTAGAGAACAGCAGAAGGACCCAGCGAAAGCAACAAGAAAGCCCGCAAAGCACCCCACAACTGGAGGATGTTTGGATTCCAAAACCAACGGGGAGTCAGTGAGCTGTCGCAGGCACAGGGGGGCCAAAGGTCAACTGCAAACATGCCCTCCGTTCCAGCGGATTTGTTCACATGTGTTTGGAGAGCAATAAAAAGGAAGGGCTCGGTCTCTGCCCCAGGGTTAGGGTTAATTAAGGAAAAAGGTTGTTAAGCCCTGTGAAAGGAGAATGCTAGTGTAGAGTAAAATATGTCCCAGTATGCTAGTGTAGAGTAAAATATGTCCCAGTATGCTAGAGTAAAATACGTCCAAGGACTTCACCAGTCCTTAAAACAGCCGGAAGTAAGAGATCCTCTCATTTGGCAATGTTGCTGAGCTGTGACCCACACTGTATTCGATTGTGTTCAAGCTCAGAACCACAGTCAGCCTGAAGTGGGCCAAATGCTTCGGGGGTTATACTCATAATTACTTCCTTCATGCAGAAGCCAGAATGTCCTGGGAAGGTTTTAAAAGGCTGTTCTCTTCCTTAGGAGAAAGACTAACAACTCTATTTGAGTTTATGGCTCCATTCTGGGGATGGATTTTAAAGCCCAGTTCAACCATGGAGTGTATGCACTTGTGTGTGTGTGTGCGCACGCGGGCACACACACACACGAGTGACATTTTGAGGATGCCAGCCTATTATTCACCCAAGATGATTCCAGCTAAATTAACAGAACAGGAAGGAAACAGTTTCCAGAGTACCCAGGTATACAAAATGGAATCTGAAGAAAGGTTAGCAAAATCACACAGACGGTCTACGGCACTCTCATGAATAATCCATGAGGAAACTAAAAATAGAACAGCCCTCCCTGATACCAAGTATTTATGAGCAATGGAATTTGTACATGGATGACTTGTTGGTTGGGACCTCTCGGACTCTCTGAATGGTTATCTCATTAAGGGAAGTACTCCGTATCTGCAGATGAATAGATAGGGAAGCAGCATCCATCACACGACATGATTTATGCTTGACACTTAATGTAATGTAGCATCCTTAGTCAAAATGTTTTAGAAGGACTGCAGTAATTCTATATCATCACCATCGACTGCATGACAGTCAGTGTAGCCACTTAGAGATGTGACAGGCAGGGACAAGGAATCATTCAACCTTGGCTGTCAAACCTGTTGTTTAGCTCTCTGCTCATAGGTCTTACGCCTGGCGATAGCAGCTATTCCTAGTCTACATCCCAGCCTGTGCTGAGCATTTGTGTTGCTCTTCACCCCGGTGTCCCACGAGATTAAAAGTCATATTAAAACATTCAAGAATGAGGATTCAGTTAAGGGAGCAGTGAGAATGGAGAAGATCCATCAACCCAGGCCTTTGCTCTTGCCTGAGGTATTAATTATTTCGCTGTTGTGACAGAATGTCTAATGAAAAAAAGACAGATTTATTTTACCTCACAATACTAGGGATAAGTCCGATGCAACAGAGAAGCCACAATTGGAAGAGATTCACAGACAGAACACATGGCTGGGGTTCTGCATCGCAGCTCTCCACAGGACAGGAAGTAGAGAGAAGACAGGGAGTAGGGCCAGGCTATGGATGTCAAGGCTTGCCCCACATGGACCTTCTTCCTCTAGCTAGGATCTGTGGATTAACCTTCTTCCTTTAGCTATGATCTGTGGACGAAGTGTTCTTAACTTCCCCCGGACAGCACCACCACCTTGGGCCTGAGTGTTCAAACACACAAGCCTGTCAGGGACATTATAAGCCTGAAGGTAGCATCCAGCTAAAATCAATTAGATTGAAGTAGCAATTCCCATTTTGAACAGGATGGGTGATTTTTGTTTCTGTAGACCCTCTCCCTGTTGTCTTCACTCATATACTTTGAATTTGTAACTCTATCCAGTGCCGTCATTTGTGTTGATTGTCATTCAGCCATTCATGCTGCTTTAGGAGGAAGTATGGAAGGATCAGGTTGGGTCCACCCAGCATGGCTCTGCCTAGTCTGTTCTAAATCCTGCTGTAGATGGATCATATGGGACTAGACGTACACACAGGAAAACTATTCACTTGATTTTGCAAATGGCAGTTGAAAACTCACTGCACATGTTTTTGTTGTAAAGAAAATGGGAGGGAGGGCAGCTGGGGATGAGACTATCGAGCACAACCTTAACAGCAGGCATGAGAAGCCCTCTTTTGATTTGTTGGTCATAGTTATCTAAGAGATTCCTTAAACATACAGTCTATCACCATTGTCCTTGGTTGCCCCACCCCCACAAGGCAAATTCCTATTGCTGAAGACACCATGCACTTCAGACACAGAGCCCAGGGGCCCCAGAGATGGAACTGGCCTGGAAGCATCTGCCCTGAGGACTTGTTGTCATGGTAATAGAAGGTGATATGCAAGCTTCCAAACAAGGGAAGTTCCCAACAGTCTTACCCAGTTATGATGTCTGTGAACTACAACAACCAAATGTCACAATAACAACCCTAAGGCTACTATACTGACAAGCATACTTTGGCGGTGACCACTACCTCTCTAGTTGGACTTAAGACCCACTCAGTAAGAGGGCAGCTATACCTTGTACTGGAAACCTAGCCAACTGCCCAGGTGCTGGTAAAGTCACTGATCTAGGAGGAGTACCTATAACCACCAGTTTACTAAACAGTAAAACCCTAACTACACTCTAAACCTTTGTCCTTACTCTTGCAGCTAAGTGTAGTCCTCACCCTTCATCAAGGAAATTTCTCTTTTCAGACACCATTACAGAGAACCGCAACCAACCAAAACGCAAAGACGAGGAGCCCAGCCCCACCAGGCTTTTTATATGAGGTCTCCAGTCCCAATGTCTAGACTCCTGTTCGTGAGCTTTCCTAGCAAGCATTTTCATATTGAACCCCCTCCTCAGCCTCTCCCCATCTCTCAGCTGTTGAAAACACTGTATTCTATGCCCCCAGTTCATAGCGCTCTGTACCATGCTTTGACTAGTACTTCTGGCCTTCCCATTCACAGCGAGACTTCTGTGCCCCTCCGGTATGTCCGTTGAGTGCAGCTGTCTCGCTTGTTATCTCAGGATGCTCTCTTGCTCATTGTTGTCAAGGAGCTCATCTCTCCAATGGAATACATTATTGCTCTCGTCTATGAAGGACAGTTGTCACTTAGCGCTAGAAGAATCTCTCAGCACGGTGCTCTCCACTGCTTTGGTGAATGGATTGTTCTCTGGGCTCTTCTGTAAGCGGTGATTGACTTATGAATTTTCTGGCCTTATGTGGTTGCATCTACTGTAGCGGGGCTCTTGACCACTGACTCTATCCTCCGTACATCTCTCTTCCTTTAGGCATCTGGTGTTGCCTTATCTAGGCTAATAAGAGCTTTGCCCAGAGCACATTTTCATCATCTCTTGAAGTCTTTCATAAAGTATGATTGCTGCCCCACAGGAGATCACTCACGTGTGGGTAAATGTACCCCTTTTCCAACTTTACATGTGAGTCCCTTGATGGGCTCATCTCCAGAATGGTAATGTGCATAGGCTCTCTGGTCCCTGCTGTTACATAGTGCCTGCACAATGCCACTGAATGCTACAAGGATTAACCTCTGTTCTTACCTATGGAACTTTCCCATCTGTGTGTATTGTACCTCTCTCATTATTTAATGGCTATTAGGAAAGATGGGGGGGGGATCATGATCTGTATGTAACTTCCCCAAACTGGACCTCCTGACCCTTATAGGTAGGACAGATAGACTGCTCTCTATGAGGGAGAGTTAGACTGTGGATGGCTGCAGAGTTCAAAATAAAGAAAGCTATGTGAATATTCAAACTTTTTCAATACTTAAAATTCTTCCACCACAGCATCCAACGTCCCAGCCTCTTCTAATTGGGATCTTTCTGTTAGTACTAGTACGTTCTAGTACTGAAAGCTCAAGGTTTGACCTAGGTGTGATATTCAGTCTTTTCTGGCTCTGGAGGGGTTGAGAGGCTCTTCTTACATCACCAAGGAGGCTATCACATTTCCACACCCCACCACACGTTCCAGCTCTGTCCTCCCTGAACAGAACTTTAGAACATTTCCCCGTACTTGGGTGTCAGTGATGGAATTCTAACCTTAGAATTCAGATGCACTTACTGTCTTCTAAAACACCCTCTTAGAGATACGTTCCAAAAGTCAACCTTTGGTAGGGACCATCCCAGATGGGTTTCCTAGGAGACCAACTGTAAGATGTTGAGATTTGCATGTAGGCAAGTCATTGAGGATGGATTTGTGTGGTATCTGTGATGAATGACAAGCAGTGGATTGGGTGGGGAAGAAGGCAAAAGGAGCTGAACCTGCAGAAGAACCTTTGGGTGATTCTGTGATGAGACCTAGAGATGCACTGTCCTTTGCATTACTATAGTGGAGCCAGGAGTCCTTGATGAACACCGCCCTTCCCTGAATGCAGGTGCTTTCAGGAAGATCGTCACCAGTGAGGTTGCTTTCTTCAGGTCAAAGCAGGTCCTAAAGAGGAATTCTGTTGTGAACTCACAGCTGTAGACACAACAGGCACTGAGTACGAGTCCTTTGTTATCTATTTTTTTAATTATATATCTCTCTACGTGTGTGTGTCAGCACTTGAGTGTGGGTGTTCAAGGGGGCAAGAAGAAGGCGTTAGATTCCTCATAGCTGGAGTAACAGAGGGTTGTGGGTCCCCAGTGTGGGTGTCAGGAACTGAACTCAGGTCTTCTGCACAAGCAGTATGCATTGCACTCTTAACTCTCTAGGCCAGAGTTCCTTAGTCTTAATGGAATCTTTGGATAGTGGACAGACAGTTTTTAATGAATATTTCTTCAACAGATGGTAGGTAGCCCTTCCTTTGGAGTTGTTAACCTCTTGGTGGTGGATTCTTTTTCTAATTCCTCTTTAATTCCTACACAGCCGGTACAAGCATTAGACCAGCTCTTTCGATAGGATCCTTGCTTTATCAGTGTGAACTAAATGAATAAATAGTAGAGTGCATTGCAGTTCTGGGCAACCATTCATCTGTGCCCATACTTGGTCCCAGTCAGCACAGTGGAGGCTTTGGTACCAGTCACTCCCCATCGCAAGTTTTCAGTATGTCAAGAGACATACTGTGAGTGTCCCATTTGTCTGTAGCAATGACTGAAAAGGGCCCATTTGAAACACGTACATGTCTGTGGAAACTAGTTGAATCCCATGTAATGTAATGGCTCTGAGGTCTGACCATGCTGTTTGACTCATTGCCTGACTGAGGGCCACTGCTGGTGACTGTCATGCCCTTCCACGAATGGAGCAGAGTCTTCCCTGCTATAGAGCTGCCTAGTAGCTTCCCTCAGGATTCTTAGGAGAATACCAGAGATGCTTAGGAATCTGTTCCTGGAAACAGATTGTTTGGGAATACCTTTGTTCCCTATCTGAGCCCATACTTTGCCACAACATGCGTTAATTCTTCATTAAGCAATGTCAATATTCTACTTGGGAGAAGTAATTGTACCCTTTTCTTAGGAGTAATTATCCTGATGGAAGGAATTAGTCAGCATAGCTACGTAAGGAGTCCTGGGGCTTGGAAAGGATTCAGCTTCTAAGTGTCATGTGGTTGGGACTGAGCTTGGATCTGGATCCAACTTGGCAGTGTGCACCATCTGACAGAGGGGTTCCTTGGTTGTCCCTCTTGCCTCTGTCCCTAAAGAGTTGATAGGAACGTCTAATATGGAAAAAAAATAATTAAGACCCAAAGTATACCTCTTATACCGACAACTTTATGCACCTGTCTCTATATTTTTAAGTAATGAAAACACATGTAAGACGTTAGGGTTCTAATTTTGTTTAATTCTCTCCAACGTTTTTGCCAACTCACTGGACCTGCAGATAATCTACAATCATGTAACACCCCCAGACCTTCATCAACATTGTGTTTGGAGTTCAGGTACCCCTGAATGACATAGGGAAGGAAACCTATAGTTTCTTGGAATCTGAAAAAAATTTAAAATGCATTCATTCATCCCAGCCCAGTGTATTCTTGGGTGAAGAGATAAATATATTCATTCCAACACCCACTCTCCAATTCTACTGGTAAAGTTTCTGGGCCAACAGTAGTGTTCTATATCTGGGTCTATTTGGGGGTAACACAGGTGTTTGCAATTGTCAAAATTCCAGTGGCTGATTAATTTTTCTACCAAAGAAAAAAATATTTGATACAAATGCTGAACCCCGACCTTATTTTTTACGGAAGAAGTGTTTATGGAGATGATTGTGATGTCTGCAATTTGGCTTGAGATGCACAATAAATCCGATGGTTTGATGGATGGGAGGATGGGTGTGGAGAGCGTTTAGTGATGACAGAATGAGGTGACTATGACAGCTGTGAAGCTGAGGCGTAGGAACACTCTGTGGGAAATCATTGAAACGTGTAATATATTTGAAAGTTTTTATAATAAAATATTAAAAATAATAGCCATTAATACTCTCCTTCTAGTATCGAAGCAAACTTTGATCACACTGGGGTGACAATTCAATTTGCGAATGTTTCTTCCTATGAGTCTGGTAAAGCCCAGCACTTGCCTGTCAAAGTCTGTGGGACTCTCACACTTAGGTATTTTCTTCTTCCCTAGAACTGACTTGGCAGACCAACTCTCTCCTATCTCCTTAACATTTCAGGATGTCATCTTAGGATTCAGGATTGGTTTATTCAACCAGTCATTCTTACATTCGTCCATCCATCCATCCATCCATCCATCCATCCATCCATCCATCCATCCATCTACTTATCCATGTCCAATCTATTTCTCTCTTATGTATATGGGATTTAAAGATGTATCTTTTTTCTGATACTTTTTTATTACTTTATAAATAATATCAATCAAAATTTCCACTTCTTCCCCTCCTCCCTCTTCCCTCCTGCTCCACCATTCACCCTCTCCCCTCCCCCTCCAGTCCTAAGAGAGGGCGGGGTACCCTGCCCTGTGGGAAGTCGAAGGCCCTCCCCACTCCATCCAGGCTTAGAAAGGTCTGCATCCAAATAGACTAGGATCCCAAAAAGCCAGTATATGCAGTAGAGACGAATCCCAGTGCTATTATCGTTGGCTTCTCGGTCTGCCTCAATTGTGAGCCATATTCAGAGGGTCCAGTTTGATCCCATGCTTGTTCAGTTCCAGTCCAGGTGGATTTGGTGAGCTCCCATTAGTTCAGGCACAGTGTCTCAGTGGGTGGACGAACCCCGCGTGGTCCTGACTTCTTTGCTCATATTCTCCCTCCTTCTGCTCTTCAGCTGGACCTTGGGAGCTCAGTCCAGTGCTCCCATGTGGGTGTCTGTCTCTATCTCCATCTATCACCGGATAAAGGTTCTATGGTGATATTCAAGATAATCATCAGTCTGACTACTGGACAAGGCCAGTTCAGGCACCCTTTCTTTGTGTTCCATAGAGAGAAAAAAGATTTTTCAACTATTACTTTAAAAATTATTAGTTGGTCGGTTGGTAGTGGCACATGCCTTTAATCCCAGCACTCAGGAGGCAGAGGCAGGTGGATCTCTGTGAGTCTGGTCCACAGAGTGAGTTCCAGGACAGCCAGAACTGTTACACAGAAAAACCCTGTTTTGAAAAACTAACTAAATAAATAAAAATTAAAAAATAATGAAGTGAATTTATTCTTTGCGAATGTCATATGTGTATCCAATGCATTCTGACGACACTCGCCCCAATCCTCTGTTCACCAACCCTGCCCTCACATCCTACAGCTCTCCTCTTCCATACGAGTCTCTTTCCCACACGTCTGCCTTTTAGGTTGGTTTTGGGAACCCATGATTTTAGCCAGAGCATCCTATATGGACGCGAACTGAAACTATCCATTGGATGCTGCGGAGCCCATCGGTGGGTACACAGCTGAAGACCCACGTTCTCAGGATCTCTCAATAGTCTCTAATTAAGCAGGGAGGAGCAAGGCCCCAGGTGCCTCTCCACCATCCAGGCTTGCGTGCTGAGAGGCCCACTCGTGTGTGGGCCTGAGGCAGACGACTACGGCTGCCATGAGTTCGTGGCTGCGACCGCTGTGTCATGTCTAGAATGAGGCATTTGCAACCCTTCTCCTCCTCTGTCAGCTCTTAAATTCTTCCCACCCCCTTTCCTGTGATGTTCTGTGGTGGGGTCACTGCCTCGTTTAGGGGTGAGCATTCAAGTGTTGCTTATTCGCAGCACCTTGAGCAGCCATGAGTCTGTGTTCCCTGCTGTTCCCTGCAAAGAGAAGCTTCTCTGATTCTGGACCAAAGTAGCATTTGTCTACAGGTATAAGTGTAAATATTTAGAAGACAGTTTAACCCTTTCAAATGATCTAAACAACAGTAGGAAGGATCCTATTAGGGCCTGTTACTTCCATGGCTGTTAGTTCCTTAGTAGATCTAGGGTTCCACGTATGGGTTCCCTTCTATGGTGAAAGCCTTTGATCAAAGCAGAATGGCTGCACAACTCTATGACACTTGTACCACACTGCGCGGTTGGGCACGTCTCCCGTGCAGATTGGTGTTGTAGGGCTCAGAGCTGAGTTATATTTTAGATTACCTTACAGCCATTTCTGGTTTTAGGATTTGGGAATTTTTCTCCTTTATCTGCCTTCATATCAACTTAGGTACATAATCAAAAATGAAGAAACAAAGAGTAAATCAATGAAAAGTCTATTCTGCGCTTAGAAGCACGTTGGTAGAGTCTTTCGTGGGATGCCTTTCATTTTCTCTGTTTATTTTCAGTCTTAAAAAGTGAATTGATAGTGATTTGGTTTTCAAATGTTTGGATGGGTGATTATACATATGTATTTCTGAACGCTTCAGAGAAATTTTATGTGAGTTATATGAGGCATCATGTTAGTTGGGGATAAAAGAAGCTGCTTTTGTGTCTCTAGATATAAATTATGAGATGAAGATTATCATCAAAAATATTTATCAGAGAGCACTTGTGGGATTGTCCTGAGATAGTTGGAAGTAAGACTGAGCTTAGTGAGAAATAGTGATGATGTCCCAATGTAGGTCTTTCATCAACCCCAGGGTTATAGTGATGGAACACCTATGGATGTTACTTTGTGCTTCTTCATTGACCATCAGGGGCCATAGCTGCTCCATGGAGGAATGACACTGTTTGGTGAGACAGCTAACTCCATCCTTTCTGGAAAAGGATGACTCTGGAGCTATCGCCAGTAGTGCTCCAGGGCAAAATAGAGATGAGTCTTGCTCTCTGGAAAATTATTCAGTAAAGTGCAAAGTTCACTGAAGATAACAATCCTTTTCATTCCACCATCTAATGTTTGTGTGTGTGTATGTGTGTGCTTTCACACATACGTATGCATATAGTGTGTGTGAACATGTATGTGTACATGTAGAAGAAAAAGGTCAATGCCAGGTGTCTTCCTAGACATGGTCTACCTAATTATTTGTGGCAGGATCTCTCATTGAACTCAGAGCTCACTGATTCAAATGGACTTACAGGTCAGAAGTCCTCAGGGATCTTTCTGTCTGAACCTCCCTAGCACTGGGGCTCTAGGTGCACACACTGCTGCATCTGGCACTCCACAAGGGAACTGGAGATATAAACTCATGTCTTTGTGCTTGCATGGCAGGTACCTTACTGGCTGAGTCATCTTCTGGCCCCTTGTTGTCTGCTGATGGCACAGGGCATCTATAGTATCGTGGGCTTCTCCTCCTAGACACAGCTGCTCAAGGAGCCATGGCTGTTTCATCTCAGTTTCCACTTAGAGCCTTCTCTGAACAGCTGTATTTTCAGTTCTGATTTAACAGCAGATTCTTTTGCTTTTAATTTTAAGTAGAAACAGGCCCATATATCGCAATGGGGAAATTCCACATGCCCTATTTCTTAGAACAGGTAGACACAAACCATGAGGCAGTGACTGCTGTACACGTTCTATGTTGGTTCCTGCTAATCTTTCTAATCTATTTACTAGCCCAGAAGTGGATGGATGCTGTCTTTTTCTGTCCCTGGCTTGTAAAGAATGTTTATAGGATGCACAAGTCAATCCATTGGTAGTGGATCTATATATTTTCCTTGGCGGGCTTAAGAAGGGATCACTAAATATATTCTTTCTCACTCATCAATCTACGTTAGGAAGATGCATGACTTGTGTCTACGGCTCTGTCAGTGTGTTATTTTCCATGTTCCTCTCACATGTCAAATATAAAAATACAGCTTGTCAGAGTGAGCACAATATGGGGCATTGTTCACAGAGACTGTGAAAAATCCTGCCGCACTCTTGATTCATCATTCCACCAACCTAATCATTTCCCGGGCCAGTCTGAGCAAAGCGGTTAGGGGTGTCCCCACTCACTGGTTCCCGGATCAAGCTTGCTTCCAAAAGAGCTGAAAGAGCTCCAAGAAGAAAATTAATTCTGGAGAACAAAAGAGAAGCCCTGTTTGGTTCCCATTTTCCTGGTTACTAATCTTTCTTAGAAGGTTGTTTATCAGTTAATAATTCTCCCTTGTACCTGGTGCCTTGACATTTTGCCCAAGTGGCCGGGAGGCTTCGTTAAATCAGAACTTCTAATTCAGCTCACCTGTCACAGCTAAAAGCCCCTTCAAACGCATCGACATCGATTAATATTTAATGATTGAATAGTAGAAATATTTGCTCAGCACTTTTTAACTTTTTCTCCCTTTAAATTAAAAAATAAAAGCCTTCAGAGTGAACTCTGCCTCACACACGAGCAGCTCTAGTTTTTGACAGTGAGAAAATTATCCAAGACACCAAGTTAAGGACAAGCGACGATGTGCGCTTCAGGAAGCAGCTACCACTCTGTCAATGCCTTCCTCATGCAAGGTGCCTACCAGGTACTTCTCCCGTTCATCTCCAGCAGTCACTGCTCTTACTGCAAGGTAGGTAATATCCATTTCATTTTACATATGGAGAAACAGTCTCAGAGAAATGACGAAGCCCAACCCTAGTTCACATCACCAAGGAAGAGTCGGGATTTGAACCCCGAGTTGTCTTCTGCAATCCATAGTCCGCACTCTCTCCAAACACATGCACACCCTCCCCGAGCAAAGAGACCCACAGTTTGAACCAGAAAGCTGAGCTGGTTCATGATAATATCTTAATGCAGAGCTGCCTTCCCTTTGATTGGCAGCTGAGTGAGAAGGTCATGTGCTTCAGGATCTCTTTGATTCCGCAATATAGCCTGTACTCTGCCTGTACTATACCAGGTAATAAAGCACATGCAATAACTTGGCTTATATTTCTCAAAGAGTGGTGCCTCTACAACCTTCATTGGTTTTATCCAATGTGGTGGTGTGAATGAAAATGTCCACCACAGGCTCAAAAAACAAAACAAAACAAAAAACCTGTGCAGTACATTGTGATGCCCCACTTTCTAGATACAGTCCAAGCTAGACACACTATCGAATAGTCTGTGAGCATATGAGCCTGTGTTATGGTCATATCTGCTTTGGTTTGGTTCAGTTGCTTGCTATCTCTAAGTTCCGTTAAGGTTAGACAGTGCACCTTCTGTAGACTGACTGGGTAGGATTTGACAGGCTTGTTATTCAACTGGAGTAAAGTCTGGGGAAAGACCAGAGGATAATCTCTCCTCTTTTCCTAAAGTTAGTGTATGAGAGAATAGTTTAGATATGATACTTGGAATAGGGTTGTAGAATAACAGGTTAATCGGAATCATCCTATATGTAACACCAATACAAATTTCCATGGCTATAATGAGGAGTAATCTATCACTTATGGAGTATGTAAGAGCATTGCCTTCTTGTCAAATTACAGAAAAATTCCTGAACCAATTAGGAAAATGAGGCTCAGAAAATTTAATTTGTTCATAATCACATAGTAAGTGTATTGAGCAGGCACATTTTGACTCCTGATTTATCTTATTTAGAAAGTTCTTACCTGCTCAGATGGGAATCCTCAAAATAAGAACACTAAGCTAATGAACAAGTTTAAGGCAGAGCAGTGATGGGAATAACAGGAGTTGCAGGATAACATGCATAACCTGCAAAGGCTCAGGCTCATGCTGAACTGCAGCTGACATTTTTAAGATGTTGACTCCTCAGGGTCTTTCAGCCTTTTGTCAGCACTTAGGTTCCCACAGAGCTACTCTCTGCTCTTGGGATGCTCTACAGAAGGATACTAATCAAGAATTCTGAGGTCCCAGGCAGACAGAAGTAGACTTGTGATCTAAAGCCAACCAGATTCACGCTTTCCCCCTGGAATTTAACTCCTGCACAAAGAAACAGCCAGAAATTGTCATATCCACTGGAGTTTAATCACCCTGGAGGTGGCCAAACTGTTCCTGCTGTGGCTTGTTCCCGAAGTCCCTGCTGCCCTTGATTCCAGGCTTCTGGAAGGCCACTTTTTCCTGTGTCTCTTTTGACATTGGTCTCCAGGTTGCCTATCAACTCCTGAGCTGCCAATAATTTTTCAGTCTACCTTCAGGCTTCAGTTAGCCCAAGTCAATTTCCAAATCGTTGATTCTAACAAAAAGAACCTGATTGGAACACCAGGTCTTCAGAGCCATGTCACAGATACTCACAGAGACCTGGCTGAGGCCTAGAAGGGAGAATAGAGCTGCACACCTGTATCCTTCTCATAATGTTGAAAACAACTGTTAAAGTCTCATTGTTTTATGAAGAACAGATATTAGTGAATTTATCTCAGGGAGCATACATATATTTTGAAAGGAGGATTTGAGAATGAGATGGAATACCAAACCTTCTCTCATCTTCATTCAAGGACATGTCTTTATTTTATTAGTATATACTCTTGCTCTAAGACTTGAAAGTTATGTACTAAGGTGAGTCTTTTGATATTTAAATAAGACATTTCAATGTATATATTATATGCAATTATATGTATTATATTGAGTTACATATAGTATATTAAAATCTCCCTCATTAGCAAATATTTTTATCTGAAAAACACAAAAAGTAAATGTTTAAGATAGTCCAGACATTTATAGAGATTCAATTATGAGCATATTCAAGATCGACACCACAGTGTAAAATGGGAGAATTTTCTCCTTAGCCCTGAGGACTGCTGCAGATGAAAGTCTATGAGACAGCAGGGGTTAGTAATGCTCAGAGGAGTAGAGCTGTGATGGGTAGAGAGAAGTCAAACCACGGCACAAAGAAAAGGACAGAGAGAAATTTGCAGATTTGTATAAGCAAAAAATCAGTAGGAGTCCTTTCTTGTTGGTGGGAGACTTAAAAATTAAAAAGAAAGGAATGTGGGAATTAAATACATTGAGCCGCAGGTCAAGAGATGAGAGGTCTGGATTTATAGGAGGACACCACCCCGAAGATGATGGGTTTTGGTCTATGAAAAAGAAGCCCGGGCGTTTGGGTCATCAGTAGTGGAACTCAAGACCGCCAGTCTATATAGAGCTCTCACCTAGCGCCACAGTTGAAGACAAGGAAAGAGATAAGATTCTCAGGTGAAGAAAGTGGTTTTCGACCTGAGAGTCAAGACCCCTTTGGGGTTTAAATAGCAGATATTCTGCATGTCAGATATTTCATTACAATTTATAGCATAACAAAAATTACAGTTATATAGTAGCAAAGAAATAATTTCATGGTTGGGGTGAGCACAACATGAGGAACTATATTAAAGGATTACAGTATTAGGAAAGTTGAGAACCACTGCCATAAGGTCATTAATAACGGAACAGCAACATCAAAATGAAAAGTAAGAAACAGAACAGACACTCTGGAAAATCTAACCCATGATGCACTGGGCCCGCACTGGAACACTTTAAAACATCTAAGAGAATGAGAATAGAACTATGAAAATGACAAAGGAAAGAGGTTACAGCATGGCAGAGGGTGGAGACGGAACCTGGCGACTTTCTACGCTTCAGAAGAGGAAGCCAGAACAACAGGAGAGGGACGATGGTCAAGGCCATATGCTAAGTAAAGAGCGAAGTCCCTAAGTCACACAAAATCTTAAGTATCCAGGGCATAGGGTGCCTTGCATGCTGAGAAACAATCTGATCAGAGAGTCATGCTTGCCCAAGGCTGCTTAAAATGACAGAATTAGAAGAATAAAATTACACCTTGCCTTTACCAGAGCAGAAGGAGGAATATTGCCTGTAAAGACTGATCTTCACCCTTCTGTATTATCAAATGCCAAAATTTGAGAAAAATCTTTATTTGGAAGGAGAAAAGTTTGTAACCCAAGATTTAAAGAAAAACTTAGATTTTATCTCATATGTGACAGCAAGAGGAAGATCTTGGTTGTTGCTCTAAGTCAGCTGTTGGTTATTCAAATAGGACAGGAAATTTACTAGAAACATCCAAGAAATAAAAGACAACAAACAAAAAGAGGGATCCTAGGCACTGTGCCTTCTTAGTCACTCTTTCTCTCCTTACACCAATAATCAATTGAATATTGTAATCAGAGCCTGAGAGGGTCCTGTGCTGGCATCCTGGTCTCACGGGAGCTGCTGCTGTGGTCCTCTGTGTCTTCTAGTAGACAGAAAATAGAAAAAAAAAAAAAAGATTCAAGTAGGGTTTTGATTTTATGCTACACAAAAAGTGAAAGTTGCAAAGAACAACAGTCTGACCATTGTTGGCGCCAAAGAGTTGAGTGATGCTGAGTCTGTTTGAGGAACGCCGGCGGGTCACTGAGGTTTAGTGTGGAATGGGTTACAAACAGCCCCGTGGAACATTCTGTCACTGGGTTCTCTTTGCAGCTTCCTCTTAATTTAGCTGAATACAGCAACAATGGATGCTGAAACATTAGAAAGAAAATGCAGCTAGGTGTTAATATTATTTACCAGGAAATGGTGAGACTTGAGGTCAGTCTTTTTCCTGGAAATTTGGTCTTTCACCCTTGAATAAACATTACTTAATGGAGAAGACATTGGAGATTTTCAAATCCCAGAGAGTTAGGGGATGCCAGTGGACACATCATAGAAGCAAAAATTGACTCTCGAATTAATAAAGATGAAAATGACTTCCTCTCCTGTTTCACAGATGTTCAGAACAAGACCACTACAATACACCCTGCAGATCCATTAGAGGGGAGCAGAATTTGAGTTTGGACCCACCTGTAAGGACAGGATAGTCAGTCTCACATCTTATAAATGAGGGTGTGCAGAATATAGGGTGTGCAGAATATAGCGTCTTTGGTGATGAGCTTGGTGACATTCATCAGAGCTTTCAGTGGGCGTGTCCATGCTTCATGTCACATAACTGCAGCATCAGTAGTCAAGACAAACATGTATGCAGCTGCTATCAACAGGAAAATAATAAGACGAACACTTACAGCACATTCGGTTCTGCTTCAGAAAGAAATGGAAAAGACTTCTAAATAAGATGATGGATTAAGGGCCACATCTGTTAAAAATCAGATGAAAATTGTTACAATAAAATAATTGCAGATCCTATTCCTCTTAAAGAAAGAACCAAGGAAAATGGAAATAAGCCTGAATAGGAATGAATATCTCTGCCCAGAAGTAGCCAGCCTCCTCATACAGCCAGGGAAGCATTCCCATCATGCATTGGTGTCCCAGGATTTAGAGAGAGAGTCCAGGCTGTTGGAAACAGGGATAGAGGACCAGAACAGCACAGCCTGTGGAGGCTGATGCAGGAGTGTGAACAGGAGTCTGAAGCCCCAAGAAATAGTGAGTGGCCACCAAAGGGACCGCCACACTTAGCCTTGCCTGACTAGGACATAAGAAAATGCAAAGTGGGTGAGGTAAAGACAGAAAGATGGGCCATTCACACCCTAGAGCCTCAGCCATACAAAAGCCCATGCTTGGAAATAATCCCCAAACACCAAGATGGGGAAATGTTTGGCACAGATTGGAACTGGGAATGCTCACACCAGGAAGTGTCCTTCTGTCCCGGTATCCTCACTGGGAAGGATGAGCGGCTTAACTTGTTAGAATCACTGAGACTGGCAACTTCACCCAAAGTTGTCCCAGCTTGATAAAACAGACAACCCAAAGGAGATAGGAACCATATCACACCCAAAACCACAGACTGAATTCTTTGCACCTCACTAATTTTTTGAATTTTTAATTTTGAAAACTTTGTTACACTTTTGTGTTTTGGTTTTTGTTTTAGCTTATGTTTCACCAGAAAAGACTTTATGGATTTCTGTCATTTCTCTGCTACCTCTTACTCCTCCAATCCCTAACTATATGTTTTCCTCCTTATCCTACCTTAGTCTGTCTTCCCTTTTTCCTCATTGCCTCCTCCTTTCACTACTTAAATATATTTGTTCTTCATCCTTAGGTCTGCCACAGCCTTGGAACTACATTTTCTCCTATTGGTACCTAGTGCTAATCTGTCGGCTACAAGAAAGCCAGTACATATTTGTAAGGGGCAAAATTCACCAAGAAGGTGTGACAACTTCATATATGCCCTAATTCTGGTGTGCTCCATTACACGAACGAAGTACTAGCAAACATGAGACATCTGATACAATCACGGTGGGAGTCATTGGTATGCTATGGTCATCTTTACACGAATCACCCCAACTGAAAATGAGCAAAGAAACCTCAGATGATGTTCTAGGTCAGTTAGCTATAATGGAATATTCCATCAGATGGAGGAGGAACACCCATTCTTCTAAGCAGTCCTTGGAAACATCTTTCAAATAATTCATAATATAGGTCATAAATCAAACTTTTACTTGGAAATATCTCTCAAATTATTCATAATATAGGTCATAAAGCAAACTTTTACAAACATCAAATCTTGGTAGATTCGCTTTGGATAACTGTGGCCCTTGGCCCTTGCAGTGCTAATTCTATTCTTGGGGAAAAAAAGATCCAGTCAATATTTTTAGTACAAATGCTCCTATGTCTCTGTTGGAAGCACAGTGGGTATTTACATTTGCACACGAAAGACTTTGAGAAATTTAATATGAATACCACACATGCACACACCCTACAAATCTATCAAGTATTATTTGTTTTTTCCTGGGTTTGCCAAATGCATACAATTACATATGTTTTATCAAACTGTATTTATTATCATTTAGAAGATGTTCATTGTTTTTTAGGTGAGCCAGTTTTCAAAGTAAACTTTGAAAAGTAAACTTTTCTTCATTTCAGAGATCTCAAGGGCATGATCTGGTCAGCAGCATGGCTGAAGGGGAGATTGCAGAACTTGCAAGGGATGGTGTTGTGAGTGAGGTGAAGAGATGGCGTGGAGAGAAAGTGAATAGTGGCCAAGAACAGTCTAACTTGTGACCATAGCTCTGTCTGCAACTGAAGCATGCCTATCTATATTCTATTTGTTATACATTTGTGTGTGTTGAATTTGTCAGCATGGGTCTGATTTCTAAAAGAAATCTAGGACTCTAATGGAAAACCTGGCTAGTTACGGTTGGAGCAAACACAATCATGCGAAGCCCGGCTCTACCTCATCATGCCCGATCTCCACCTGGGAGTTCCTGAGAAGAAACTACCAAGTCAAAGCAGAGTTGTAACAACTTAGCCTGCGCCACTGTGCCTGGCAGGATTAACCGCATGGTGAAGGAGCCTCTGGCTCACATTTCGAATGGCTTTTCATTAATTTATATTTCATATTCAGACCCATGACTGTGTCTAAATTTCAGAGCTTAATTTCCAATCCCCAAGGGGGAAGTACTGGAATGATCTTGAATATTTTGAAATAATGTAACTTTAACATTGGAGGTTTAAACAACCTGTCTGATTATCAGATTGAAAAAAATGGTCTGGTTTCTATTGCACATGTCCTGTGATCAGAGTCAATAGTGCTCACTGAGCTAAGGGCGGTGGTGGCACAGACTCCATAAGCCAGCCTCGTGCTTGAAGTGAAGACTGATACAGATTCCCATTAGAAACATCAAGAAAAGTCCACGATAAGCAGAGAATTCTGGAACCGAAGAAAAGGGACATTTTGGAGGGTGACAATGACCCCAGAGTTCATGACACAATGTTAGGAATGTACCAGACACAGTCTAGCTGTAGAGATACCTGTGTCCTACCTACTTACCTTATAAAAAACACTTTTTTTGTGTCCTAAAAAAAAAAATTGTAGGCTAGAGAGATGGCTCAGAGGTTAAGAACACTGGCTGCTCTTCCAGAGGTCCTGAGCTCAATTTCCAGCAACCACATAGAGGCTCACATCCATTAATAATGAGATCTACTGCCCTCTTCTGGCGTGCAGGCAGGACACTGTATACACAAACAAAGCATAACAACAATGAATGTAAGATTGTGGGAATATTAGATTTATTATGAAGCCCTTCCACAGACAAAGAACCCATTGTTTAAAAATATAAATAGAATTTATAATATGGTATGAGCCTCCAGCTTTGCAGCTGTGATGGTGCATCAAACCATCGGCAGAATATTTAGTTTTATTCCTTGAGCCATTGACCGAGACACTAACCCTACGCTATAGTACAGTGGTTGTGGTATCTGCTACCCATTGCTCTCCCTCAACACATTCAAGATGAGAAATTGTTAGTAACACTGGTGATGAAAATAATGATGAGGATGGTGATGGGTTTGTATCATTTATTATGACCTTAAGGCCTCTGATAGTTAATTTTGCCTATTGACAGGGCTATGGAAAACCCTTCGTTGACAGAATAATATTTTGAGTTGTAGCTGGGAACTTCCTGGAAGAGCAATGTTTGATTTAACAGAATTGAATAAAAGAGGACTTCTCCAAAGTGAATGGACATTCTTTAACCTGTTCACAGTTTGAGTAGAACAAAAGCACCGAGAAAGGAGGCATTTGCTACCTTTGATATGAGACATCCAGCCCAATCTGTTCATGGTTCCTTGGCCACCAGGATATTTTGAGAGCAGGCAAAAAGAAACTGGAGTCTTAGGGTCATGTATCTAGAGAAGCTATTCTGAGACTCTGTTCCCTCCAAAAAGCACAGAAAAAAATCTTATTTAGCTGCATATGAACAAAGGGAGCAGTTTGCAGTCTAATAAAGACAGCAGGGTGAGCTCCCCGTGTCCCGGGAAGCACACAGGAGGCATGTCTATGCAGCAATCAAAACTGAAACTCAAATTGAGCTACAAAACCCAAGCTAATGGTAGACACTTTGAGTTAATCACCAAAGAAAAGAATAAAGCAGGCTGATTGCGGTGATTTAACAAGAAAACCATCATAAAGTAAAAATCCCTAGACATAAAATAGTAAAGTCATGTTTTACAGTAGTTGAGCCAAGGACCACAAAAAGCAAGAAAACAGGAAAGATTACATGATAAGATATATGGGATAAAGAGGGGAAATTTTTCTAAAATAATTTTGATACGAATGAAGTATCCCCCCCAAAATATCTGAGAAGTTAAGAAAACTTAGATGGTTCAACATGTCAAAACAGAGATGCCTGACATGGGATCCATTAAATTCAGGGTTTGTAAATAAAATTTGGGCAGACTAATGAATGTGATTGGTATGTAAGTCCATTTCCATTGCTATAATAGAATATCTGATACTGATAATTTTATAATGAAAGGGATTCGTTTGGGAGCTTAAAACCTAAGATTGGGAGGTGGAGTTGTTCCCAGTGGCTCAGCCTCTGGTTAGCCTGTCCTCACTCCTGCCCACTGACTCATAACACAAGGGAGCCACGGAAAAGGCACCAGCTATGAGCAAGAAGTACAAAGCATGCATGGGGCGTTAAGTACAATGGTCCCCTCTCAGGAGAGTGCACACCCTGCGAGAGCCTTCTATAGCCAGTGGCCCAAGAAATACTTTTACTAATCCCTACCTTTAAGAATGTGTATCTGTCTCTAGATACATATTTTATGTATCTAGATAAATAGTTATCTAGATTATTATTATCTGATTAAGTGTATGAGTGTTTTTCCTGGGTGTATGCATGCATTATGAGTTCAGCTGCCTGCAGAAGCCAGGAGACAGCCTCATAACTAGAGTTACAGGTGATTATGAGCAGCCCTGGGTGGTTGCTAGGAAACGAACTGGCTCCTTTGCAAGAGCAACAAGTGCTCTCAACTGCGGAGCTGTCTCCCCCGTCGGGAGGTCCTACCTTTTAAAGGCCGTATCTCAACATCGACACACTGCGGACCAAGCTTCCTGCACATGACTCTGCTGGGAAGATATCACAGCAAAATAGCTTGTTTTACTAACTAGCCAAAATGTTCTAGTTTTCACGATAATCAACACATGCATCAAAAAAGTCTCAACAGCAACCACAACTTTATCATAAAGCCATCTCACATACAGGGCTGGGGAGACCATCAGAAAGTGCCTGCTTGAAAGCACAAGGGCCTGGGTTCCGCCTTCTCCAGGTCTCCAGGTCGTACTGGCTTACACTCCAGTGCAGCTGTGGAGCCTCACTGGTCAGCAAGCCGAGCCCGCCTGAGGAGGTCCGGGCCAGCCAGGGACACTGTCGTAAAGGATAGTTCTGATAACTTCTGCAGAAGGACCCTGAGGTTGACCTTCAGCCTCCATATGCAGGCACACATAAATACATGCATCCTAGTCCCATAAACATATACACATCTGTCTGTCTGTCTGTCTGTCTGTCTGTCTGTCTGTCTGTCTCTCTCTCTCTCTCACACACACACACACACACACACACACACACCTGCACACTTTCTCTCTCACACACATACAATCAGTCATAGCATCAAATTATAGTTTTCAAAAATATGTTCAAATACAATTGCATTCATTGTCTCTCAAACTTATACTTGACTATATTTAGATCTGATTATTCAAAACCCACATGTTATTAATATCTTAATAGTGGAGTAGAATGAAAATACATATACAATGAAGCAAAGTGGGTTGCTGTTGTGTCATACATTTTCATGGTTGCTATGACTGGGTGTCATTATACCCTGCTCCATTCAAAATTTCATGCTTTCGATCTTAGGCATCTAAAAGTATTCCGGGATGAAAGCTGGTGCTTCCATCAATTTGTTAAAATGTCTCCAAAGCACAACAAATTAGTTATTTTGATTATATAATGGAATCCCTGGAGACAGATCACCACTTGAAAATGTTCCTGAAATGAAGATAATTGGGAAGTGCCAATTAAGAGATGTAGAAAATTAACCTAGAATGGCCAGAGCCATTATTTCTTTAAAATTTTATTTATTTATTTATTTATTTATTTATCCATTTATTTTGTTTATTTATTTAGTGTGTGTGTCTGTGTATGTGTGTGCACACGTGTGTGTAGGCACACACACACACACACACACACACACATGAAAATGAAAGACAGAGAATATTTTTTTCTTGTGTGCCTCCTATCAAACCGCAGTGAGAATGAACAGCATGTAAGAGTAAGCATTTTGCTACTTACATGGCATCTTGACATTGCTGGGACATCCAAGCTCATGAATCATTTTGCTAGTAATTTATTTTCTTCATGTTTTACAAAAGCACTGTCCCGTAATAGAGTGAAAATTAGAGAAAATTCTTGTACTTAAAAAAGAGCTTCCAACAACTACGTTTCCATTAAACACGGGTGGAGGAAACTGAATATCAATTTTCTTGTACAATTTAAGATGGAAAATAACTACCAGGGGGATAACCCAATGTGTAATATGCACATGCCTTAACAATACAGATAAATAATTACACTGGAGGGAGATTCCACACTGAAAAGCTTGCCTTTGTAAGCACGGTGACCTGAGTCCAATCCCTAGAACCCAGCAACCCGATTTGAAAAGGGCTGATGCTGCTTGCTGCTACTTCCAGTGATGGGGAAGTTGAAACAGTCAGATCCCTGGGGGCCACTGGCCAGCCAGGGTAGCTAAATCAGTGATACTCCTGGAAGTGAAAGATGCTGCCTTTAAAAAGGTTGATGGTGCCCCAGGAAAGACACCCACATTGTCCTTTGACCCTGATACATAGGCACACACATATGCACTCATACATACATGCATGTGCATTCCCCTATACACACACATCCAAAGAATGAGGGCACCTCAGATAAGATGGCTGGATGAAACCTGTGCTCTGATTGGATACAGTTCAAGAGTCAAGTTGAAGTGCTTGAGACAGTGCTTGGGGCTCTGTCTGTGGGGTGGTGGGGTCGGGGTCTGGGACCCTAAGAGACAGGGTCTAGCAGAGAATGATGAAGCTACCCTCGGAAGGGATTACTACAGTCCTTCAAGAGTCCTACTTGGTCCTCACAGCAATGGTTTGTCATAAAGGTGAGGCCACTTTCTTGTCCTTTCTGAATGTGGTTTATCCTCACCCTGTCTCTCGGAATGTTAATGCTGCCTAGTGTCCTCACATAGGCGTCTGTGAGAAAGTGTTCTGCAGCAGCTGTCAGAATCTCTGCCCAGATGTACATGTTTACTCTGTTTAGTTGTGTGTTCCGTTGGTTAGTTTTAACTGTCAACTTGGCATAGGGTCACCTGAGTATAGAGTTTGAATGTGTAATGGTCAAGATCCAGTTGACCTGTGGGCCTTTCTGTGGGGGACAGTCCTGTTTATTATTAACAGAGGTGGGAAGAACCCAGCCTATTGTGGGCGGCACCAGTTCCTAGGGAGAGGTTGCTGAACAGTATACCAAGCCTGCAGAAAGTACAGTAAGACATCTGTCTTCCAGTTTTCCTCAGGTCCAGAAAGGCATGGACACAGTGTCCAAGTTATTGGAAATGATCATGTCCAACTAGTGGATTCTAGTCTTGAATCTTTGGACAGTTCCTGTGATGATATATCTCAGTGCAAAGCCACTACCAAAGATGGCGAGAGTTATGTCAAAAAGACAGAGGAGACAGCATGCAGTAGCTCCTCTTGATGGAAGATAAGTAATTATCTCAGATAGGATATAGCCACTGATTCAATCATAGCAGATAAGTTTAATTCCATGAGTTCGTAGATACATAAACTTATTTGCAGAAACATTTAATTTAGAAGGATACTCAGAAGCATATCAATTGCAGTATAGACCAATTCATAGAGGAGAACCAAGCCTTCTTACCATTCACACAGAATGTGCATGTTAGAATAACCAGATAGCTGGTAAAGGGACTTGTGTCCTCACTGAAGTGCAGGGTGAAGTGCTAAGCAAAGTGGCTGGACTGGGGATATGGGATGACCAGAGCTTGAGGTCTATCACCATTTAGGTAGCTAAGGCTACTAGACAACAAGAAAACACATCAGAGGTATGTTGAACAGATGGACCCTAGAGGACAGCTGGGAGACTTGTCTGCCGAGATCGAAGCCACCAGAGCATGGGCATTGACTGAGAAAGAGATTGGAAGGAAATGATGAAGGGGAAGAGCCTCGTCTCAAGGGTACTTATATGCAGAGGTGAAGAAGGTACTAGAAAGTGTTGCTCACCCAAGAGGCAGGATGGGGGTGAAATGAAAGTTGTGATCAACAGCCAGGATGACCAGGGGTAAAGCAGATTATGAATGAGAGTGTGTCTTTGGACATTGCTGGTCAGAACTTCCTGTATTTGAAAAGCAACTCCAGAAGAGTGGAAGATGTTACATTGGAGATTTGAGATGGCAAACCTTTTTGTGGAGTTTAGTGGGGGCCGTAGGGATGTAGGGCTGCCTAGGATGCTCTGCAAACTGGCATGTGGGGGATAGTAGGAGAAAAGGAGGAAATATTAACCATACGTGGAAGAGAGGAGGCGATAGGAGAGGGCCATTTGTTTAAAACAAAAACAAAATGAAAATAAAAAAAAAAAACCTAAGAGACCTTCAATACACTTTTCTACTCTTAATAAGTCACTTTGTCCCTGCAGTGACCATCTTGGCCGCTTTCTGTGGGTAAGTGGCAGATTTGCTCCCCCTGGGCTGAGGGACACACTGTGTGTGTGATGTGACTAGCTTGTGCATAAATAAACCAGTGACTTCCATCGGGTACTTGGGAGGATCTGCTGCCCATCCACAGTTGCCATAGCCCAGCTCCCAGTTTGCAGAATGGTTTGCCTGGCATCGCGAGTGTTAAATCACCTGGAGAGCGGTTTACATATGTTTATCTATGAACTACAGCCTTCCTGCCATTCTCAGCACCGAAGGTATTTACTGGCTTCCATTTTCCTTGAGTTCCCTAGTTTGGAGGACGAGGTGGCAATGTTCAGAGCTCTTGAAAGACACGGATTCCCATGTATTGAACCTTCCTCCTGAGAGAAGAAACATGACGGTCGTTTGATACTGAGAAGCTCACAACTGTTCCTTTCTGCGAAAATGCTAGGGGATATCCAAATACAAAATTTGTGTTTCATGTTGCTGAGTCTTCTGTTTCAGGCACTTTGAATTTTTAACTATTTTAAATCATGATTAAAATGGTCTTTGGAAGAACTAGGCAGCTTTGCCCTTAAGTAAAAGGACCTTGAAAAAAAAAATCATTTCCTATTTGCATAATGCTTTTAGTTTTTTCAAAGTCCTTTTCATATGTGTTATTTCACTTGATCCTCACAACAGCCCCGTGAAACCGTTCACTTTAAAGATACGGACTTGAAAGCAAAGAACATTTAAAACACTTCAAAAAAAATGTAGTAAAATCACAAAGAAATTCCCACAGCATCCATATCACGGCTCTAACTTAAACTGTATTTACTGAAAATTGTATTGACTTGAGAGATGGCAGCGTGTAAATAGTTTCTCGGCTTCAAACCGCATTCAGACTGAAGTTGTTAGGAATACAAAAGAGCTTTCCGCGGGGGGGGGGGGGGGGGGGGAATCTGGAGTCCCTCTGCAATAAAGGGAAAGGCTGCTGTCTGGATGAGAAGGCAGCCTGGAACCGGATCGGTTCTGCATGGCAAGCGTCGCCCTGCCTGCCGGCACCGGGGAATGGATTAACATATATTGACTCAATCCAGCATATGAATAACGATCAATTTTCTTGATCTATTCTATTCTGTCAATCTGTGCTTTTGCTAGTAAATGAGGAGATGTCGCTGTCAGCCAGAAATAGAGTTCCCTGGGCTTATGTGGGCTTTTAAGAGCTCTTCTCTACTTCATTAAAAGACACATACAGTGGTTGGCAGAGAACAGTGGGCTAGTCGGAGCTATGAAATTTGCTACATATAGATGGGTTCCTGGAAGCAGAATCATGAGAGATGCCCGAATACTTGCAAAGGCAGACTTACATTCCCGAGCGCAATCTATTTCAATGTCAATTTTATTAATAGCAGAATAAAAACAAAGGAACAAATATAATTTTTCTGTCAGGAGTAGACAATACTTTCTAAGGGGCTGCAAATTATTCCAGGTAACAATACACAATCTGCCAGAAAAAAAATAAAATGAAGAGAAAATGCTTTTTTTAAATTTTTGGTTCAAAATATTAACATAATGCACCATATTAATTCATGTGTTTGCTGCCCCTATCATCGCTGCCTCTAAACGGTACTGGAATTAAACATAGGGTCAGATAGTGCGTATTCCGTAAGGGGGTCCAATTCTCACCAACGGTGCCAGAAACCTAACACCCATCCACCCTTCAACCACTCCAAGTTCCCTCTGTCTCAGATGTGTTGGTGAACGTCAAATCCATGAGACCCCGAGATGAAAAAAAAAAAAGAAAAGAAAAGGAAAAAGAAAACAAAACAAAAAAACCACCATTATTTTGTTGATTTACAGTAGACAAGTAATTAACTTAATGTAACCACTAGAGGGCGCAGGGAGGCAGTTTTACAGGTCTGGTTCCTTGCTTTCAAGCATTTGGGTGAACAGAGATCCTAAATCTGTAACTAATGAGATGTGGTTACGGTCATCGGTTCCCATGGGTTGACTTCAGGGCACTTGTGTATCGTTTGAGGAGGCTACAGTCATGTATAGGCAATGTTGTAGGGTTTGTGTATAACCTGAACAATTCTCTCTTATAGTGCACAGGTGTATTCTTTCATTTGTATGTGTATGTGTGTATGTGTGTGTGTGTTCACATGTAAAATATGTATTCAGGTATTCAGAGTCCAAAAGAAGGCATTGAATTCCCTGGAACTGGAGTTACAGGTGGTTGTGAACTAAGTGGCATGGGTTCTGGGAGCGAAACTTGGATTCCCCGGAAGGGCAGCAAGCTTCCTTAGCTAGCCACTGAGCCATTGTTCCAGTCCTTCAATGCTGTATTTTAAGCCATCTCTCAATGACAAATAACGTATAATATATTGGGGCTGTTTCCTAGATAGTTGTGAAACTGTATTGTTTAGGGAACAATGACAAAAAAAAAATCTGTCTATGCAGTGTGGTCAAAAAAAAAATATTTTCAACCCCAGACTTGTTGAATTAGCAGACGTTTGCAGAGGCGAAGCTGTGGACTAGAAGCGACATCTTGCTTGGTTCTTCCCTCGGCAAGTAACCCTGTGCTCATAGAACTTCTCCTCTGTAACCCAGAGAGGAAACGATAGGCTGGTGGTCTTCAAACTGGATTTAGAGTCTCTTCAACAACAGCCACTGGTCCAAGGCTGAAGGACCCCCAAGACCCGCCCGTGTGGCCAAATTAGTCACTCTCCTATAGTCAATGAAAGCTACCAGGCTTTCAAAGAGAATGTGTTCAAAGCAAGGCTGAAAAGATTTTTTTTTTAAAATTATGCCACCAGATGGTCTTAACTACCCTCTACGGAGCCAACAATGCCTGGATCGACCTGAGTTCAGCCAAGCCTCCTGTTCTGGGGGTTGGTGCCTAGGAATTAGTCTCCCCCAGCCCAGGCGTGGATTTTAGCTGAGTCATTCCAATTCTCCAGCAGTTCTTACTTGTTTTGTCTGACAGTGCTCGACTTTCATTTGGCTTGCTCATAGGCAGAGTCTGGCACCTAGGGCAGAATGCAATAAATAGACCTTGAATGGCGCTCAGGCCTCTGCCGGATTCAGACTTCTAGATTTCAGTGAATGAACCGGTGAGAGCCTCCTGTACCCCCAAGCCCTTGCCTATTAAGGAATGCGCATCAGAAAGGGCTCTCATCTGGCCAAGGAACAGCCTGACAAGGATGCAAAAATGAAGTCAAAGTGTCTGATCCCTAACAGTCAGGAAGTCAGAGTCGAGACAGACTCCTCATTTCTCCCCTTCTCATTTGGTTTGGAAATAGAGCGAGACATACGGTGCTCTTTGGGCAAGACGCGTCTCCATTTCCAACCCGCCATCGCCTTGACTGTGGTGTGAAATTCTGACTCGAGCGTTTGCCCTTTGGAGACTGTGCGGTGGAAGAGTCCGATTCCATGAGAGAGCGCAACTGTGGAAGCGGAGACATCTCGGAGCAAGGTGCAAGCACGCGGCCAAGATGCTCCCTGTGGCAAAGACTCGGTGGTCACTGGGACTTGTGACAACACGCACATGCTTCCTCTGGGCAAGGCTGTCCTTTTCCTGATGCTGTCAAGCCTTTCAGACTCATGGTCACCGCTGAGTATGTTACCATCAAACACGCCAGGACAATTCTTCCCTTCCCGCCAATCCCTGCTTCTCTTAGTCTTACGCAAGGCGAGCATAGGACATACACAAATCTCTCAAACATGGTAAGCATAGGACATAAGCTAGGTCTTATACTCCAGTTGTATACCCAGACAAATGTTCTTGGCCACATGATCCCTGCTCCTGGGGGAAGAGGTGCCATTTAATTTCTCTCAGATGACAGAAAGTGGAAGAACCATATATTTTTTCCAGACATATTTATTGAGCATCTACTATGTGTTAGGACCGAGAAAAGACACTCAGGATGATGTCATAATTTTGTCTTTCATTAAACACACTCTCAATGAAGGTATTTGAATAAAGATGGAAAAGCGGTCCAAAATATCATGAACACAACATACAATAGATACAGTCATGAACCAAGTTACTTTAGGGAGACCTTTGAGGGAAACAGTGGTGCAGCTGATACTGGGGAAAAGGAAACCAAAACCCAAGGGGTTTTCTAAACCTGTCTTGTAAAAATTAACTCAATATTTGTTAAAAAATACTAATCACCAGGCACCTCCTTTCTAAGTATTTCAGATCAGGGGGTGAGGGTTTCAGGAATCTTTCTCGGTAAATAAATGCCCAAGTTATTCTCGCTCTGAAGGAAATGTGGGGGATCTTGAGTGAGGTGATGAATCTCACCACACTGAGGACCTAGTCAAAGAAGGGTACCATGCTGAGAGCAGAGGGAACTCGGGAAAAGCCATTTTGAGTGGAGGTTAGAATGTAGTGCAGATCCAAGTCAGAAAGCATTTGTCAAAGGATGCTAGAACCTTCATGGTGGCAGAGATCAGGCTAAGGTGACTCCTAGGGTGGGAAGGATGAAACTGAAAAACTAGCTTTCTCAGCTGGTTTTGGGTTCTAGAGTCATAGACTTCTACACCCAGCTTCTCAGTACTGACTCTCCAAGGGTGGGCAAGAGCATCTGGGAACATGTTAGGATTGTAGATTCTTGGGTTCTACCCCAAAACTCCTGAATCAAAACTGGAGAGGGCAGAAGTGATAGGAGTTGGGAATGATGAAGAGACAGAACCAGTTATCCTTCAAATCCTTCAGGTGGCTGAAGTCTGAGAAACGCTGTCTCAAGACCAAGAGCAACCCTGTAATTGCAAGGATATAGAGAAGTTCTCTCAGTGAATAAGTCCCTCGCTGGAGTTAGGATATGTGGATATTATGCATGTATTAAGCTCTTGCTAGTGTTACTGGGTATCATAAAATCTATTTCCCCACCAAAAGACAGAATGATATTTGGTCCCTAGGACTGGGGATCTAACCCATGACCTTGCACATTTTAGGCCATTCCTCTATCTCTGAGGTGTCCTCCCAAACATATCCTTGGCTTACAAACCAAGATGAACTACAAAAGCCAAGTCATTCCATAATGGGGCCTGCCTACCTCTCTAGCCTTTTCCACCCTCCCCATCTGTCCTCCACTGCTGCGGAATATTATTTTAACTAGGCAAAGATACATTTGTCTATGCTATGGAGTATTACTTTAATTGTGAAAAGGTCTGTTTCATTTGTTTATGCTGCGTTTCTTTAACAATGTAATGATGAGTGTTTAATTATGTAAAAATGTGTAGCATCCTTTCACCTTGTCTGCCCCAGGCACCTGATTGGCCTAATAAAGATCAGAACAGCTGATAGCTAGGCAGGGAAAGGATGGGCAGGGCTAACAGAAAATAAGTAGGAGGAGAAATCTAGGCTCAATAGGAGAAGAGAAGAAGGAGAGAAGGAGGAAAGAATAGGGGACATACCTGTGGCAAGAAACCAGGCAGAACACCAGACAGACAGACAGTCAGAGAAGTAGTAAAAGTAAGATCTACAGAAGTAAGGAAGGTAATAAGCCCTGAGGCAAAAGGCAGATACAGAGAAACAGGGTAATTTAAGTTAAAAGAGCTAGCCAGAAATGTGCCTAAGCTAGGCCGAGCATTCAAAACTAATAATAAGTCTCTGTGCCATGATTTGGGAGTTGGTTGGTGGCTCAAAAGAAAAAGCCTGGTATACTTCAACATTCTGACTTTCCTGTAAGTAGACTTTCTCTGTGTCCCAAAAGCTCCTCCCAAATAACCAACACAGATACTTAAAATCAATTATAGATACTCTGTCAATAGCTTAGGTTTAATACTCACTAACTCATCCTACTTAAATAAACCCATTTCTATTAAACTACATTCTGCCATGTGCCATTACCTCTCTTTCATCTTGCACCTTTTGTCTTCTCTCCGTGTATGATTTGCGACTCCTATAACCCCACCTTTCTTCCCCCCAGTCTCCTTAGTCTGGTTCTCCTGCCTAACCTTATCCTGTCCAGCTATTGGCCAGTCACTTCTTTATTAAGCTTATCATAGTGACATATATTTCCACAGTGTAAAGGGATATCCCACAGTAGTCACTGGCTTTCTTCATGACACACAAAACAATTGTGCCTATTTTTCTGCTTATTGTCAAATCCATGCATGGTGTCATTGCCTCTTAGTGTCCTTTTGGGCCTTGAGAATACTGGTAGACCTAATACATATTTAATGGGTGACTTTCCAGGCTGCAACTGGAATCCAAATGAACCCAGTAAGTTAGCAACTGAATTGCCACTTTGTTAGACACACGTAGTGTCTCATTTTTTTAAAAAAAAAATCACAATCACTGTTTCATTTGTGGAAACAACTGTTTTATAGGAAATTCTTTAAGTGATTTTAAATACTCTTGTCAGGAGTTGGCTTCAGGTTCAGAACCGGCCCTGTGTTTATTTATTGGAAGGGAAATGCTGGGATTGAAAAAAAATAACACCACAATGCTTTGTACCACATCAGATAAACAAGCGACTGACTCTGAAATTTATGATGGCTTTACAGTTGTTTTGCTAGAGATTGTTCTGGAAATGGAAAGATGAACCCAGACTCCACTGCCATCTAGTGGTCATGCTTAGCTCCTCTAAAAATAAGATTCACTCCAGTACAGTACTGAATTTTGACTTGTTGGGTGGTTTTGTGCTTTTTTTTTTTTTTTTGATGTGTATCTTTGCAGTCTCAAGTACGACCTTAATTATATTAATTCTATTAAGGATGACATATGTTACTAAATGCCTGGCAGATTCCTGAGCACCAACCTTCATATAAAAATAACCATTTTCTTAGGTGATCGATCACTCATGTAGTTTTGTGATACTGAAGAACATGGATGCATCCAATGCCCCCAATTCTTGGTGAACACCAGTGGACACCCAGAGGCAGAGGGAACTTCTGATTCACGGTCAGCTGTGTCACCATTTGGACAGGGACCAGGCTCCCTAAGGGCTCATGTGTTGATTGCTTGTTTCCCAACTCTTGATGCTGTTCTTGGGAGGTTCTGGGAATGTTACGAGATGAGTCCTCATTGAATAAAATAGGTCACCGAAGGCGTGGCTTTGGAAGCCATCTCTTCTCCCCAGTTTACTCCCTCTCTGGTTTCTGTCTTCTGTCTACTAGAAGGGGAAGGAAGCCCTTCCATTCACTACCACCACACGCCTGTGGCAGCTGCCCTGGTGGTCGGCACTACTGCGGCCCAGGGGTGGAGGTGGGGAACAAATGACCATGAATAGAACTCTTTGAAACCAGGAGCAAAACACAGCCTTCCACCCTCAGATTGCTTCAATCTGGTAGCTTGGTCACAGAGAGGTGAAAAGCAGTGGGGGCATTGGATGTTTCATGTTTCTAGGTGTCATAATGAGAGGGATGGCCACCTAATACAATCATTATTCATAAGACGTCTCGTTTCTGTACAGAGAAGCTCCCAGGTCTCCTGTTGCAAAGTTGGTCCTAGGTTTGTCTCAGTTGCCTAGGATTCTTTCTTTTTCTTGCCGTCAGCTTGAAGTGGAACTCTTTCCAGAAGACAGCTAGGTCACTTGGGGAAGGCTTGGGGTCGCTCTGCAATATTCTATTGTAATACGGCAACCTCCAAAGTCTAATGAGAAGAGTGTGTGATCCAGCTGAGGTGGGGTCATGCGGGCCTAGTGTTAGACAAATCAGTTCCAAATCTTGATTGTGGACTCCCTAACTCACCCGGTTGAAGTCAGCACGTCTAATGTGTGTGGTGGATGTTAGAACAGTATTTGGCCCCTGAGGACGTGTCTAACTTGTCCCACCCAAGTGTCTGATACACAAAAACTGGGTCCCTGACCTCTGACCTTACCTGGTCTAAAAGCACCTGCTAGTTCTTATTTTCCCATGCAGTATTTTCTGCTTCCTTTTGCTCTCTCTAATCAAGTTGTAACCATTTTTTTTTGCTTCTTTAATTTTTTTTTATTCTTTTTTAATTAAAATTTCCACCTTCTCCCCGTTTCCCATTTCCCTCCCCTAGTTGTAACCATTTTTAAATATTTAATATTAGAGACACCTACAATTTGAATGACTTGACAGCACATAGTGAAGGCAGTTTTAAATACTTCATGTGTTTATTGTCATAAAGCTGCAAGAATCACCCAGTAAATGAAACCAAAAGTCATATCGTAAGAGACTGAGCCATATTTTGAATGCTATAAAACAAGCATCTATGAACAAACTGTAGCACACCACGCACCAAAACATTCCGTTATGAGAACTTAGTGAACCCACATCCTGGCTCCAATTTCTCATTCTGAGAGTAGAGTCTCTCTGCTAAGTTAATGAAAAACAAGCTCGTGAGACTTGGATTCCATTTGCTAATTTGAAAATGGTCTACAAAAACATTGGGAGGCTTTTGGTTGATAAATCCCAAATGATATTCCACCTAAGCCTGCAATAAAATGGTGGAGAGAGACACCAAACCACAAATGCATTCCCATTGAAATCTTATTAATTTCGGGGCCCACCACCCTATTTCTCCTTTCCCCTCCCCCAAACACCCAATTTTAGGCCAAGTCATCACAAGGAAAAACACTGTGGACCATGCGTCATAATCGCATCTGCCTTTGGAACACAGGGTTCTATTCCCCAGGTATTAGACAGAGTTGTGAAAGGCATTTGTTGAGGCAGCTTCTATGATTCTCTTCCTCCCGCGTAACAAAACAAGCACTCAGCAGCTCGGCTTCTGTGGACAACTCGTGCTAGATAGTCCTCCCTGTGAACGAAGAGAACTTTCTTCTCAGCTGTCTGTCTTCTGCTCCCAGCGGGTGTTCATGAGCCGCCCAACCTTTCCATATTCACCTCCCCAGTGTGCTTGGAATGTTAGAAGAAAATGGGCAAGAGGGAGGAAGAGAGAAGCGTAGATGAAGAAGTGTGGAGACAATGTTTGATGGATTTATAAGCTGAATATTAAAATCTATTTGAAATATATCTAAGACATACCAAACTAAGTTCCAAACTTTGTGTGTGTGTGTGTGTGGCCATTTATCTGCAGCTACAGTGATGTTCAAAGTCGGATTTAGTAGCAATCTTTATGGCTCTTTGGCTAAAAGACTTGGTTCATCTGGAAGCCATCAAAGGCAATAGATTATAGCCATTACGGATGCCCATGTCCACCTGACAAGGGAATCATGTCACCTCTGTGATCTTTGGGAGCTGACCTAATAGAACACAGTGTTCTTCAGAGATGCTAAAGACTGGAGGGTGTGCAACCAAACCCTCCCCAATGCCACCAAAATACAAAGCAGATGTATGTAATTAAACCGTTAGAGCCTCTCTGCTTAGAAAGGATTCACTAATGGGTCTCCTTGTATCTTCCTACCTACCTGGCAACATTAAAATGATATCTCATGTCAGGCCACCTTGAAGCATCGAATACAACTTTAGGCTACACAGTTGGTGGGGGTCTTGAGCTAGTTAAACGGCACCCAGAAAGGAATGTGTTTTAAGAACTCACCTAGAAACAAAGAGGTAAAGCAAATGGGGAAAGTCATCATGGTTGCCCAGGAAGAAGCAAAGGTGGAAGGGAAGAGTTGCTGTCACATTGGTGAGCAGTGTCACCTGGTGTGAGAAAATGGGCCAGTTGTCACTCTGAACCCAAAGTCATAACAATCAGCAGAAACATGACCCAGGGAGAAGTCTTCAGCATCCGGTGCACTTCCCATCCCAGTAGCTTGAGAGTGAGGCGCGGCCACCAGATCGGTAGACTCTGCCATCACACCAGTGTCCAGGACAGCTGACTGGAGCATGCTGGCCACATGGCAATGTAAGAACTGCCCTCAGAGGCACCTTCAGAATTCCTGACTCAAGCCATCTTCTGTGTGCTTGCTTTGTCCCCAAAGGGATATCAGTCATAGCAATAATGAGCCTTGGTCCAGCTTCTCGCACTTCCTTTGTGACAGGCCCCATGGAAGGATTTTGCTTACCAGAAGCTGACACCCTGAGGAAGGATTTTAATTCTTCTTGACGTGAGACAAAAAATAGAAAAATAGTTCTTGTATGTGAGGATACGCATACATGTGTATGCCAGTGTGCAGAGACCAGGGACCAGTCTCAGCTATATAGTTCCTCAGCTTCTCCCTACTTATTTTTTAATTGCTTATTTATTATTATTCATTCATTTATGTTTGAGTCAGGGTCTCTCACTACCAAGGCTGACTGGCCAGTGTGTCCTCTTTCTCACCTCCCAGGACTGGGATTATATGAACACATCATCAAGCCCACCTTTGTGTGTGTGTGTTGGATTCTGAGACTTGAATTCAAGGCCTTGTGCTCTCAAGATGAGCACTTTACCAACGGAGCACCCCAAATCCCACCTCTTTGCCATGAGATGAGCAGGGGAATGGTGGAAGACTCAATGCAGCAAAAGAAAATACCAGCCTTCCTTGGTTATTCTGAAATGGCTCCTGGCTTTGAACAAAATACAGGATTTGCACATAGCAAGGTATGGCTACAGAGAAAGAGAGGCTACATTCTGAGACACACTTGAGCATTGATAAGCAATAAAGCAGGACGCTAAGTGAAGAATGTAGGTCTAAAAGGGTAACTCTAGCAAGACTCCACTTACGTGAACTTTCTGGACATGGTAGATTCACAGAGCTAAGAAAGAAATCAAGGGTGAGCAGGGGCCAAGGAGAGGGGGTGGGCAATGATTGATCAGTGAGCACAGCTTGTGATAGGTGGATGATAAAAGTTCCTTGAAGTGAAATAGTGATAACACTCTGTAGCTCTGTCGGCACACACAATGCTAGTAAATTATAAGTTGGAACTGATCAGTTTTATGTCATGTAATATGACCACATTAAAATATTAATTAAATTCCCTTCTCACCCCTTGGGAACCATTATAGGAAAGTGGGGGAGAAATCCTGTGAGAGCCAGAGGTCAGAGGGAGATGGGGCAAAACAGTGTTTACTGCGCATGTCTGGACCTCTGTGCTCGGGAACGCACAGCAGCGATTGTTACCTGTGCAAGGCTTGCAAGATCAAGCCAGTCAGCATTTTGTCCTGGATGGAAAGGGGTCAGGAGCCTATAACTCCAACTGAAGAGCTATGCACAGTTGTCTTCTAGGGAGAGAGGGGGAGTCTGTTTTTAAGGAAGTGGTTCCTGGTAGGTCAACCACATTTCAGAGGCTGGTCTCACACCTAGAAGTATATAGATAGCAGAAATTGAAGTTGATGTATTACTAACTTTTTTATTTGAATAGAAGATACAAAGTTGTGGGATATAGGGAGGCAGAGGTGAACCTGAGAGAAGTCAAAGGAAGGAACTGGAGATATAATACAAAAGTCTTTTGCATGGAATTTTCAAGGAATTAATAAAAATATTAAAAACATAAATTTGAGGTATTTTTAAAAATTAATTAACTACAATTTTAACATGAGGCATCCCCTCTCAAAACATTATCTCCTCCTGCCTATACTCATCATAGGTATTGGATAAAATTTTACATTTTCTGAAAAGAAAACCAGGGTGTCAAACAGCAGGTTGTTGGCACAGAGCTCAGGGGACTAACTGGGAGATGATGCCTGGCCTTCAAGTCGGCAGTGTATCCCAGGAATGAGTCCACCCTTAGGCGTGGTCAACACTCACATCGTCCCCAGGGCTCATTGCTTGGGGAGAACTACCCAGAGAACCTTCCAGGGTGACAGAAACATTCTTTGTCTGTTCAGCAGCCATGGTCTATGCGCGGTGATTGAGCAATTGAAACATGATTCAGACTGAAGAACTAAACTTTAAATTTTACTTCATCTTCATTAAAAGATGGCTCGTAGTCAGACTTTCTTTGGACCGCAAGCTTCCAAATAATGACACATAGAGTTCTTATTAATTATGAAAGCTTGGCCTTAGCTTAGCTTAGGTTTGTTCCCAACTAGCCTGTTTATATGAATGTACGTTCCGCCCTCTTTACCTCTCCTTCATACGGTACATCCTACTTGCGCTGTATCTTGCTGATGAAATTCACATGGCTCAGATTCTTCCCAAGTTCCCCCCCCCAAAAAAAACCCACCTATCTTCCCCTGCCTTGCTATTGGCCGTTTAGCTCTTTATTAAATCAATAAGGTACCTTAGGCAGGTGAGGTTAACGTATTCACGTAGTGCTAACAAATATCCGCCAACAATGACTGTTGAATTTGGTGACATAGTCCATTTTCTCTGGCTAAGACTTGTCCCCAGAGGTGAGTGGTAGTGGGGGCTAGAAGGCTTCAATGGCCCTTTCCTTCCACGCTCTTCAAGAAGTAAAGACCAGTTCAATTCAGAGACAAGTGGATACCAAGGCCATGATAATATGAGGTTCTGGGTTCCATGATTAAAGTGCCTGTAATACATGTGTGAGGACCTGAGTTTGATCTCCGAGCCCTCCTAAGAGCTGGCTGCAGTGACATGCATCTGTAATCCCAGCAGTGCAGTATATGTGGAGACGTGTCTGTCTCTAGAGTTTATTGGTGAGAGACACTCACCACAGTGCTTCAGGTCTCCAGTAGCCCCACAGGCCCTAGTCCCTACTTGAGCTGCCTCTCCTTCCTTTCTTAGCCCAACCTCACTTTTTTCTTAGCTTGATAATCCCAGCTCTATCCGTTTGTACGGAACAATAGCACTTGGCATGGCAGTGTGTGTGTTTTGAAAGAGTGCACTGATGGACAGCAAGCAGTACTATGAGCCAAAAGAATGATCCTCTAAACCTGAGAAATTTCAGGCTCCTTGACATTCTGCTGGAGAAGGGAAGTGGGTCTAGCTGCATGTCCCCAGGACTGTGTCTGGGGGCTGGGCAGAGCTGCTGTGTGGAAAACCTTTAGCAATGTTTTCCATACCTACCTCAAATATCAGGGTGTTTTCAATCTGGTTCTATTTATACTCTTCTAAGAGCATTAGTTCCCTAATAATCATGACAGCTGTTATTTGAGTATATACAAAATGTAGCCCTTGATTCATGCACAAAGGAGTGACCAGTAGGGCAGGAGAAGTGGATCAGGAGTTATCAGCACTTACTGCTCTTACAGAGGACCTGGGTTTGGTTCCCAGCACCTACAGTAGGTGGCTCACAATTGCCCGGGACTCCAGCTCCAGAAATTAGAAGGTCCCTACATGCTCATAAACGTATGTCACATACACAAAGACATAGACAACATGTGATGTGGGATTGCCCACTGTATGCTATGAATATGTTTTATTACTATTGGTTAATGAATAAAGCTGTTTTGGCCAATGACTTAGCAGAGAAAGCTGGGGCAGGGTGGAGGGGAGTCTGAACAGAAAAAATAGGTGGAGTCAAGGAGATGACATGTGGATGCCGAAGGAAACAGACTGGCCCAACAGTGTTGTAATTAATATAGCTTCTGTGTTATTATTCCAGTCTGGGTGACCGGGAAATGACCGAGTGGGCGTGTACAGATATATGGGTGTCATGTGGTCATAAGCAACCCCTTCCTCTCACAGTTTTCTTATGGGCATCAAACAATGAAAAGGAAAGTCTAGAGGCTTAGGTGGAATTAATACCTATATAGGTCTCAATATGGTAATTATAGAAAATGAAGTTATTTCTACCCCACTAGGAAAGAGACCAATTTTGAGATGTCTACAGGGGGCTCCTTGGGGAAAGTGTATGTTTTTGCATTATCTAGTTGCTTTAGGAAAAGAAAAAAATCACTGACTAAAAAAAAAAAAAATTGAGTTTAAATTTGCATATGATTTTCAAATAAATTTATTTTAAAAATTACAAGCTGTGAGCTCATTTGTCACTGTGGACAGAAACCTTGCACAAATAGGTGGTGGTAACACACAGAGAGTGTCAACATAATCCTGAGCTCAGGAAGGTCTCAGAAGGCGATGGGCAGGTTTCAGGCTCTGGAACTTCAGAGGCTGGCTTTGAGGGAGACTGAACCTGGTGAGTATTACGGTCTTAAATCCTCCTGCCTCACTGCCACGTGTAGAGTGCTTCTGGCATGCTGAAGCTACAGAGACCCAGTGCTGGCAAGTTCTGCCCCAGGCTGCCAAGGCTCTGTGCTTACGCTTGGCCCAGAACACATGGGAATGAGACGGATGTTTCCTAACACAAACCCTCTGTAGGAGCATACGTCTAAATTTCCAGGGTTTGAAAAGAGGGACAGAAGTGGGCCTCTTTTAAAGGAGCCATTTGGGGTCTGTCTGAGCTCTCACTACGTGATAGTCAGATGGAGAGCCAGCTGGGGTGACTTGGGCTCCCCGCTTCACAGCAGGGTAGAGAGTCCATTCATGGAGGAGCCTGGCAGCCATGGTTTGGCCTGAGGAATCTGGAGGCCTGTGTCTGAATTGGCTTCCTCCTCCCGGCCTGAGCTCAGTGGCACTGAGTTTAGTGACTATGCCCTTCCTTAGAGGACAAAGGAAGAACACAGGTTGGTTTTGAAAATACCAATTAACTCTGATCTCATGCCTTTGAATAATTTTATACTTTGTATGATTGTTTCCCAGCAGTGGGTTCAGGAAGGAACTATGTGTTCTAGCCAAGTCTAAATGATTGTTTTGTAAATATTTATAAATCCAATGCTATTTTCTTTTCTCTCTCCACTCTCCCTGCCTTTACCTTCTCAGAAGGCCCCATCTGACTTTCCTACTCGCTCTTCAACATTTGGCAGGCCTGGGAAGGTATTCAGGGGTAGCTGACGTCGTTCTGTTTTGCTTGCCCATATGTTGGGAATCTTCATTAGCAGCTTCATTCAGAAGCATTTAAAGGTCGCTTCCTAATGCTGCCCCATCTGCAGAGGGTTCAGGAACCAGGACACACAGCCTTTTGCATAACCCGTGTATTTTTCAGAAGAAAAAGACTCTTTAGCAAAGTCACTTATCAATAGAGGACAACTCACTCTGACTGCAGTGATGTAATATATACCATAAGTAGTTTATTATATTTATATTATGTATTTGTTATATATGTAATAAATAATGTAATATATATAAACACTTATATATAAATATATAAGAATATAAACACTTATATGTAAATATATAAGTATATATATAATCACACATATAAATATATAAGTATATATATAAACACTTATGGTATGTTGGTGTGTATGTAATAAACAAGAAATAGAAATAAAGGAGTAAATAGCTGTACAAACAATTAAAATGAAAGGAATAACCAGGTCTTATTCCAGGGAAGACTGCTGCCCACTTCTGGTTGCCAGTGACTCCCCAACCATGGAGCTTGGAAGTGTGCGTCCCTGGCCATGGCTTTCACTTAATTAGGAGTCTCCCTAAGGAAACAAATACTTCTTAAGGGTAGGTTTAATGCCCACCAGCAGATGGTCAATAGAAAACAAACTCAGGGATATCTTTTTAGGTTCCTTGTATCATAATGTCATATCAGGGCTTTTTCTTTTTAATTTAATCTTATCATTTTTTATTTTTATTTTATCTATATGTTTTTTACTTCTCTCATTTTACTATACAAGTCCTTTGCATATATATTATGGTTTTCAGTTTAGTGTTTTTATGGGATTCCCGAATGTGCATATAAATCGTCTCTGTTTCTTGTGCCTTTTCTTGGGCTCTTTTCCTTCTGTTTGTTTGCTGTGCCCTATTCTGATATGTTAATATTTTGTTTTATTATAGTTTATTATTAAAGTAATAAAGCCTATTTTCATTAATTTGATTAACTGTTTTACTAATTGAAATACTTATCTATGCTCTTTACATCAATGATAACTAAATTTAAAATTGGAAGAAAAATGGTAATTGCCTCTTAAGGTAAGAAAAATCAGTTAATTACATTCCTATGTTTAGCTGGGAGGCTGCGTGCCTGGAGTGATTTTCATTTGTGTTAGTTACTGGGTAAAAGGATGCCGTTGCATCTCTATTACAGATAAAATGAAGGATTGTAGCAGGGCAGAGGATCAGGGCCCTGGCTTATGCTCTGCTTCGCAATGTCTCATAGTCTTCTGCCATGAGCCTATAGAGGAAAAACATCCAATCAAGCAAGCAAGAGGACCACCATTCTTTCTTTCTTTTTTTTTTTTTTGGTTTTTCGAGACAGGGTTTCTTTGTGGTTTTGGAGCCTGTCCTGGAACTAGCTCTTGTAGACCAGGCTGGTCTCGAACTCACAGAGATCCGCCTGCCTCTGCCTCCCGAGTGCTGGAATTAAAGGCGTGCGCCACCACCACCCGGCTGAGGACCACCATTCTTAATAAGGGTTTCCTCCTACCATTCCTTCCCCATCTTCCCCCCTTTCTCCTCCCTTCCTACCCCCCTTTCCTCTCCTCCTCCATTCTCCTATTTCTTACCTCTTCTCTATTTCTCTGTCTCAACTCATATTTCTCCTTCTCCTCTCCTCCCTCCTCTTTTCTTTCTCTCCCCCTCTCTTTACTCAGTATCTTGCTATAAATCCAGTATACTCTAGGAAATAGAAGTGTGAATTTCAAAGTATGTTCACTTGTATCTGGTTTGTGCATTATAATTTCAAAATAAATGGTTTTGATTCTCTTTTAAAAAAGAAAAATGAAAGCAAAGATCTCTCGCAGTTTAATAAGATTATTATACTGCCTATTTGATCTTAGAATTTAAAATAGTAAATTCCAAGTCAACAAAGTCTGGCTGATGTTATGCATTTCAAGTATTGAAGAATTAAAAGATGTGACTGTTTATTGCAGGACTTTTCATAGAACACAGAATCACCAGATTGTTGAGTAAACCTCTACATATTAATCTTCAAAGTTCACTAATTATCAACCTTTCCTCAATATTTAACTTGTCGTATTCTCTTTGATTTTTTTAGAACAGAAATAAAGAAAATGTTTTTGTTATACCACAAATACCTCAGTACTTATTTCCAAGTAACAGGAGCTTTAGGAAGTGCTGCTATGGTACTAGAGAGATGATGGTCCAGCAGGTAAAAGCACGCGCTGGTTTTTCAGAAGATCCATGCTTGGCTCCCAACACCCACATCAGAGACTCACAAGCATCTGTAACTCCATCTCCAGGGGATCCGACACCTTTGACCTCTGCAGACACTTTGACATTTGCACAAACACACATGTAGACACACTCATATACACACAGCTAAAAATAAAAAAAAAATACAGCTTTAAAAAATGCTACTGTGATATTTAATAGAATAAGTGATTTCAATTATAGCCTTTCAATCTTGGAATTTTTACCCAATTAGTGTCTTACCAGGTGTATTTTCAGCAATACCAGCTTTAATTGACATCATTGCCTTCAGACTGGGGTACCTTACAGTTAAATTACTTGGGTGAATGTTTGGCATTAACCAAATTAACCACCTATAATGCTTAATACCTTACTACGCAAGTTCAATATATGAATGTCAGAGAGGGAGAGACTATGCAGAGAAGGTTTGAGAGCTAATTGCCAACACATTTCTTTCCACCACGGACAGTGTGACAAGCATGTGTCACAAAATCTGTGAATTAGAAGGCTGATGATGGTGCCCAAATTGCAAGCTCCTCCATGGGACCTTGTGTTTTCTTTCAATGGGCAATTAACAGGGATGCTGGCTGACCACAGATGGTCAGGAAATCAAACAATGAAGGTGTTGATGAGAGGAAAGGGCCAATAGATCAATTAGGGTAACAAGACATATTCTGTTCTCATGACCTAAGGGTTTCATGACGTGGCACTCCATGGAGTATGGTGGCTATAAAAGCAACACATGTCTGAGAAGGGCATGTTCATGTGTCCCCATGGAGGGCTTCCTTCCAGTAGGCATAGGGTGAGGGTGAAGCAAGGCGAGATGAAGGGCAGGGCCTAGAGAAGTGAGTTGAAAAGAAACCTTGAATAGCATTGGAGGTCATGACTCAGAGCACATGTAGACCTGATTATCATGTTCAGGGAAAAACCAGGAGCCTTGCGAAGCTAAGGGGAGGTCCAATAAGAATTCTTCTGTTGGGCATGAAATGTTCTCATTCACTTTTATGTTTGAACACTTGACCCCCATCTGATGGAACCTTTAGTAGGTAGAGCCTCTTACTGAAGGAAAAGGGTTGGGGGTAGACTTGAAATAAGCCCCTCTTCCTGTCCATTTTACTATCCCCCCACCCCAGATGTGGGGGGATATGGATTCCTCATGACTAAAAGTTACTGCCACCATATATTCCCTGCCACCATAGGCTGTACCCTCAAACTGTAGACCCAAATAAAGTACTCTGGAGCCAGGTTTGCGTCTCTTGTAAAATCCTCCCAAACAAATACCTCAAGTAATTGGCTCAAGTCAACAGATGTTCTCATCAAATTCCATTAAGTGGAGGGAGCCATGAGTTCACGTGTCTCAGAATATACTCTCTGAACAACAGAACCAGCTTTGCAACTGTGAGAGAAAAGACCCCAGGTAGTGGACCACAGGAAGGAGGAAAGAAAAGACCAGAGGTCCTGTGATGTGTGGGGCAAAGGTTATCCAATCAGAGAGCTCCAGAGCAAGGAAGTGGACTGTAGAGCTCAGAGGAGTGGCTCTTAGCAGCAGAGAGGGGAGAACAGTAGCCTACCAAAGCACCGAAAGTCTTCCACTGAGTAGAGAGGGGAGTCCTAGATTTATCTCGTATTTCAAATTGTCTATGTGTTTATGTAAATGTGAACATACACATGAGTGCAGGTATCTCCAGAGGCCATAACAGGGTGTTGGATACCTAGAATCTGGAATTATAGGTGGTTGTGTGCTGCCTGACATGGGCACTGGGAGCTAAACTGTGTAGATGCCCTTAACCACTTGACCCATCTTTCTAATCCCCCACTGTAAGTCCTGTTTTAAAAGAGGGCTTAGAATTGTCATTGCCACTAAGTAATATATAGTTCTTTGTTACTCAAAGTGGGGGTCCCGGGCTGGTGTGAACCCTCCCACTGGTCAGTAATAAAGTGAGTAGAACCCTGAGGAGGCTGTGTGACACCCCTGTACATGCACACATGAGGTTATTGTTAGTAATAGTTTTATAAGCACATCAGCTCAGATGACACTGAAGAAAACAATAGCGCTTTCCCACAGATGGCTTAGGAAAGAGGATTTAGACTATCCTTGACAATTCCTTTACTAATATATATTCTTTTATAGGCTGGTTTTAGTTCTGCATTCAAATAAGTGACTTTTTCCTTCTTAGGGACTTGGGTGGCTTTCAACGATAGGCTGTCTTTTTAGAAGATTAGGTACCTAATTGTCATAAGCCCCTAGCATAGGGATGATGCTCACACTTGGAAAGTCAGAGAAGTGGGAAGGACCAGAGAGGCTCCATCATGCCCACTGAGGAGGATGACAAAAACAGAATGTGGTCAAACCACTTCCTTTTTCTAACCCACATTCTTAATTCCCATCCTCCCCTCAGGGTATGTCCTGGGTGCAAGTGTATAACTTTGTGTGTATACAGGTATGTAGATGTCTGTGCCTATGAGTGTGGAGGTCAGAGATTCACATCCATCAGATGACTTCCTTCCTTGCTCTCTGTGCTCTTTTCTGGGATGAGCTCCCACTGAAGCTAGAACTAGATTGTCTGACCAGTGAGTTCCAGAGATTGTATTGTCTCTGCCTCCCAGCACACATAACATGCCTGGATCTACCTGTGGGGGTTGAGGATGCAAATTCAGGTGGTTATGCTTGCATGGCAAGTGCTCTGCTCACCTAGCCTTGTTCCTTCCTCCCTTTGTTACTGACTGGTGTGGGACAATGATCTATATTCTGTCAATTATATTTTAAATAAATGCTGATTGGCCAGTAGCCAGGCAGGAAGTATAGGCAGGACAACCAGACAGGAAGTAGAGGCAGGTCAATGAGAACAGAAAATTCGGGGAAGAGGAAAGCTTGGTTCGCAGTCGTTGTGACCCATCCACAGAAGAAGTAAGATGTGACTGCCTCACTGAATAAGTTACCGAGCCACATGGCTAGCATAGACAAGACTAATGGGATAATATAAGTTGTAAGAGTTAATAAGAAGCCTGACATAATGGTCCAATAAGTTTATAGCTAACGTAGACCTCTGTGTGATTTCTTTGGGACTTAAAGACTGCGGGGACCAGGCGGGGCAGAAAACTCAGTCAACAACTGACCACATATATTTGACAGATTAACAACAGCATGTGAGTTCATGATTCACCCGTGTAGTCTCATTTGAAGTTTTCTCTTTGACACATTCACCTTGACCTTGGCTGAACCAGAGCTTGTCAGGGAAAGCATCATTATTGTATTTGACAGAAGACCCAGACAGGAAGGACTGGAGACCTATCCTCTCCACACAGTTAGGCACTTCCATCTTCTCAGGATTGTCTTGACTTGGGCTACTCAGAGATGTTCTAAGTTGTTTATTAAAAGATAAATAATGTAGCATGTGCAAAAAAGGAGCCAGTATTAAACATAGCAGGATATACGCATTCAATAGATGTCAGTCTCCACTCCGTAAGAAGTGCAAGGGCTAGCGCAGCAGTGACCTTGAATGAGTTGGGACTTGTGCTCTTTAAAACCACATAAATTAGAATTTTAGAGTTGAGATTGCACAAACTATTTAAATCAATCTTTCCCAGAGCGTTTTTCACCCATGTTAATTAGGTCCCAATCTCTGTCACTAGCAGTTTGACCTCCTTCCACTGTGTAAACTGCCTGATTCCCTAGAGTCTGCATTTAATCAAAAAGGCTGATACAATTTACTCAGTGGAGCCACTGTGAGCTTCAAAGATGTACACAACACACGCAGGAGAGTTGATAGCTGATGTTATTGGGTTTTGTCAACATAATTTTGCATTGACTTGATCTCACATAGAGTAGACAGATCAATCAATATCAATAGAGAGATAGAGAGAGAGAGAGAAAGAGAGAGAGAGAGAGAGAGAGAATACTCTCTGTATGAAGTAGATCTCTCACCCTACCTACCTTTTTTTTCCACTTCAAAAGACAGGCAATTAAGTCCAATGCCAACTGTACATGCAGTCACATATACAAAGTGTCTACATGCCATATTCTTCTTGAATTTCCCTTGTATGGTGTGATAGTCCAGGTCTGCAGTTGTGATTTATTCCATGCAGGCAGCATGGCTGTGTTGGAGCCAGGTATGCTGGAGGAAGATTAAGAAGCAAGACAGATTCATCTGACAGTATAATTATACATGCAACATTTAATGGTATTGTGCATGTATCAAAGATGTTGCATCCAAATTTTAAGAGATAAACATTTTAAATTTAGAAAATAAGAACCTGTTCTGTTGGAGGGAAAGAAAACAAAAGAGAATTTAATAATATGCCATTCAAACTCACTTTAACTAATTATGTTATTTGAGATCTACAAGATAAATCGGTCACACCACAGACCAGAGCATGGACTTCGATTTAATAAACACACGTCCCACAAGAATGATGAGGAATATAGCCAACGGCTAAAACTGTACGCATATATGATCTAGAGGTGTGACTTTGTTTATAAAACAAATCACTGTCTAAACTTGGACTCCTGTTGACTTACTGAAATTAGAGTTTTGCACGAGCTGTTCTTTTCTTATGGGGGTATCTTCTCCGGCTCATTTTCTTTGGGTTTATCTTTACAGAGCACCCCAGTGTGGTCAGGAACTCTTTTTCTTTTATTCACTTCTCTTTGATTCATCTCCAGTATTTCTCCAGCTCCCCCATTCCCGTCAAGAGAATATTAGAAAGCAGTTCTTGGAAATTTGCAAATGTTATGCCCAGGGGGCTCTGTGATAACCTCTTAACCCTGAGCAAGAAGCCTGTAGTGTGATGCAAAGATCTGGGGCCAGCTGATGGGAAAATTGGACTCTAACTCTACCCTGGCCCTGCATGATCAGAAGGCCTTGGGTGAGTCTCTTTATTGCTTGGCCTCAAGATTTTCATCTTTACAGAGCCCCTCTTTCCTTCTCTTCTCTCAAATGTGTACTGACACTATTTTAAACCCTGATATATTTCCCATACGAAACCTTAGAATGTGTAGATATCACCCTGAAGGACCTACATAGCACATTGGTCTTGCAAAAAGACAGCACCCTCTCATATATTAAACAAGATCCCCGTAACTGCTAGAAACTGACCACTGTTACATTTTCATTCAAAGGTAGTTATTCTGAGGTTAATATTAATTCAAGACATGCAATTTGCAAACCAGCATGCCAAAATTACTGAGTATCTAGAAATAATAAGAGAGTAGAGGATTAGTCAATTTTTTTTCCTCCCAAGGACTTTCTTATTTATCTTCTTCAAAGCTAAAATCTTAACAAAACCAACTATTGTTGAAGTGTTGGAGACATTTTTCTATTTTCTTTTTGGTTGGAATGATTATTCTTGCCAGAAAATGAGTCTTTTAAGAATGGAGCTATAAAAATAGTAAAAAGGAAGGGAAAAAAGTTATCAGAAAATCTTACTGAAAACCTCTACAAAGATCAGAGAGTAGTTTTCTGGGCTGGCTAGAGCAATGTTTTATTATGAGCTTGACATCTGACCCTACTGTTCTCCTTAGCCAAAAATGCTCAGCTTTTTATTGTATTAATTTCAAATTTATATGTGCATAAAGAAATAACCTACTTTCTTGGGAACATGTTCTATTATAGATTATAAATAACCTAGGAAATTAGTTATTTTTGAGCATATTTTTGTCCCCTCACTTCAGTTTCGTTTTTGAGTATCAAGTCAAAAGATGATCCCTTAAAACAACGTAGAACTTTTTTTATATTTTTCTTTTAATAAACCCACTCTTCTTTTTTATCACACTTTCATTAAACATTTTATGGATGCACTAAAATATATTGAAGCCAACTTTAAAATGTTCTCCTCTCGTGGCAGAGTTATGCTCCTCTGTTCTCCTCACTCGGCACGCCATGGAAAATTCCAGCTAGACTGTGAAATGTGGTCTTTATGGACCCCTGAAGGTCTCAGTGTGGCCTCCAGTGAGAAATACACCAGAAAAGAATATGCACATAAAAGCTGGTGAAATATTACAATAGCATTCCCTATGTAATCATGCAGGAACTTTAAAGGGACATTCAAGTCATTAACGTACTCATTCCTTTAATTCATCTAACAGACACTTTGGAATGCATAGCTCTGTGCTGGATACTGAGGTATGGCCAATAGTGATCAAGTGGATAAAACAGCCTCACCCCAAAAGCTGACATCCATGTTTGGGGGGAGGGACAGTTGTGGAATCAGACTGTACTCTTTGTTTGAAGGTGCTGCTTCTCATAGAGAAGAACATACATGGAAGGAGTGTGGCCAAGAAGGTCTCACAGCAAAAATGATTTGAAGGAAGACTAGACACGATCAAGGCAGGAATGTGACCCTTGAAGGAAGATCTCCCCAAGGAGGGGCTAAAGAGTGTAAATGCCCCAGGGTCAAATGTGTTTAATGTGTTAAGGAGTTAACACAGGTCTCTGCTCTAACAGGATCTGTCAAGTTGTTCAAGTTTAGATGAAAGGAAAAAAGATGCGTTAATTGGAAAAACATCACTTAAGTGCAGCTCGTCACACATGATGATGTCTAGAGGAAGGGGTTCAGTGGGGAGATAGAAAGAGAAAACATCTCTAGCTCCAGCAGATTATGCTATTTTGTCTCTGTATTTAAAGATCCACAGAGGGCAGATAATGTTCAGTGTGTTTCTAATAGGGCTGTCATGTTCCCTTTCTTAAAAATGAACCTACCGAAAGCCTCTAGGAATAACTCCTTGTATTTCAGAGTGAAATTTGATAATTCATTCTTTCTCTCTCAGAATTTTGATTGGGATGATTGGGCATACACAAACCAGGTTCAACAGAAATGACATATACATATATATATATATATATACATATATTTGAGATTTTTAGTTCATGAACCTACTATTTAGTTGGGTCTGCTATACCAGCTCAGGTATTTAAGTTTCTATGCAGAATTCTTAACATTTTTATTAGGTTTCCTCTTTCTTTTAAGTGATCAAAAGAAAACAATTGATTTCCACATGTTGACCATATATTTGATGACTGTGAACTCACTGATTTATCTGACAATCCTTTGGGATTTCATGTGTGGCCAAATGTGTGGTCAGTAAAGAACAGCAACCTATGTCTTCATTTGCAGAGGTACAGAAAAATGGGTCCCTACAGAGTGGTGAGGGGAGGCAGTGATGGCTGCCTTATTTCCTCACTAATCTCCAAAGGAAGTCTCTTAAGACCTTGTCACTCAACATAGAATTAGCAGTCAGATGATTTCAGATGCTGCTAATGGATTTTATCCTTTCTAAGATGCTGCAAGTATCTTAGAAATAAGTATCTGGTCATAATGGCTGTTGATTTTTTTTTTTTTTAGTCAACTCTTTCAGCATTTATTAAACTAATCATTTTATTCTTTTAAAATGGTGAATTACACTCATTAATTTTCAAATATTGAATGAATATTATATTCTGGGAAAGATTCCAACTTGGTCCTAATTCACTGGCTAGAAATTTTCCAATGTTCCCATCCACGGTCCTGAGCATGTGATCTGTCTTCTTACGATGTCTCTATCCAGCTCTGTATTCAAATAATGTGAACTTCTGAAAATGGGTTGGTATTTTCTATTCTTGGAAGACGTTGGATAAGGTTTGTCTTGCGTCTGTTTTAAACGGTTGGGAAATGTCACCAGGGGCCCCTTCTGTGCACACATTTCCATGCAGGCAGCTATGGTTGCAGGAACATTTCTGCAGATGCGTCATGCTCCAGCCACTCACTTGCTCTTTTTGCTCAGGCTTTGTATTTTCAGATTTTTCATGGAATCTGTGCATTTCATCTGAATCGCCAAATTTATCTTATCTTTCTAAATTCCGTAGGCCTGACAATTGTAAATCCCTGTAGTTTCTGATATCGGTAATCTGTCTGCTCCTCTGTTGCGGAGCATCCTTGTGCTTAGGGAGTTGTTTTGGTTCCTGAGCTTTTTCAGCTTCATTATACATTCCTTCCCCCTTGTACTGTGTCAGCTCTCAGCTATCTCCTTCTTTTTGCCTCCTTCACTCTCCTCTTTCTGAACACTCAGGGACCTGATTAGTACTCTCTTTCTCCTTTTCTAGTCCACACTGGTTCGCTGTATTTTGTTTCTAAGAAAGTATAGTTGCAACATGTAGGCTGGTAACAACATCACAGTGTGCTCTGCCCAGACAGTGTGTGTTTCCTTGGAATTTTGATTTGATCTCCATATTTTAGAGTAAGAATCATATTGGTTATTCCTCATACTTGAAGTTTTCTGTTGCCTTTTGATACTGAACTTAGCATTATTATCCTAAAAGTACAGAATGTAGTCTATTACCAATTCTTTTATTTCTCACTTATATTTATTTATTCAATAAGAGCTAATCATGTGTGTGCAGTGCTGTGACTGAAATGGAGCATACATCTAAGGTCACAAAAGCCCATCTCAGTCAGCTCAATTCAGGTCAAGGGCAGAGTTTTCATGATTCTTCCATGTGGAAGTTCCAAGGTTGTTTTGTTTTGTTTCTGATATCACCCCTTTGAAATGAACTAAGATTTACTTTAGGCCTCACCATATTGTTAATTTTGCTAAAGATTCTGCATACTCTCGGAAAGATATAACCACTGAATTCACCTCTTTGTAGGTCCGTATAGTGATCATGTTGTTCATATGTATTATTATACTGTGTTTCTGCTTCTGTTTACATAGTAGTTACATGGAGAGTTGCATTAGATATCCATTTAAGACAATTATTCTTTCTCCCTTCATTTCTTCCATCTTTTGTTGCTTATTTCATATCTGACTGATTAGGTACACACACTGTATTATATTTTTCTTTCTATTAGTAGGTCATATTCTGACAGAGATCCCTGTCTCTCTCAGCGGATAAGTTTTGCCTTTCTGTCTTCTTCTGCTAGTTTTGACATTCCTGCACAAATTCTGTTTTGGTGTATTCAGCATTGTGCGTCAGCTTTCCTATGTCCCGAGAAATAAAATATATGGAGTAAGAGGTCTGTCTGATAATATTTGATTTAAAAATGAGGACCTTTAGCATATTTACAGTTAGTGCAATTATTGATCTGTCGAGATTGATGCCTGCTGTCTGATTGGTATTCTGTTTGTCCTTCCTGATTCTCATCCCTCTTTCTTTCTTGCTGGTTTCTTTCAAGGTAGCTCTTCCTGCATTGTTTTTCGCTTTAGGCATTCACAATCCTCCTAGTCCTAAAGAAGGATTCCCATTTCTCTATCCATGTCCCCTCCCTTCACTGACAGTAAGCTCTGGTATTTTTGGTAATCTCTCTTTTATTACTCTGTATCTCTATGCTTCTCTTTTCAAAACAATCTCTCTCTCGATGAAGAGCTGGCACACTGAAGTCATCCGAGTGAGTCAAATCTTGATTTCACAACCTTCTTGCCGTGTCTCTGTGGTCAAGTTACCTAACCTCTGTTTGTCTCATTCTCTCCATCTGAAATATGGAAATTATGCGACTAGGGTTATTATGTGTGCTGAACAGGCTCAAGTCTATAAAAATGCTTGCCATTAGCCCGGCATAATGTGTTTGAAAAGTGTTAACTCTTATTGTTCTTAGTAAGCCCTGCAGGTGAGGCAAAGCAATGGGATTAGGAAGTCAAAACATGCAGCACCTATCTTTAGTAGGATGGTTTCCATTGTCTGCTGGAGTTGCTTCTACTAAGGTGTCTTGATAGTTTTTAAACTGAATATGTCAAAACCGAAGCCTTTGCTTTTTTGACACAGAGTCAATCATTCCTGATGTTTTTGGAGGAGCTTCTATATATTCAGCTCTCTAAGACAACAAACAGGGAGGTTTCAGACATTCAGGTGTCTGTCACTGTTGCTAACCAATTATCTTTCTCTGATGTTTTTGCTTCTTCCTTTTATTCCTCCATCTGGTGCTCTAACACAGACCTTTCTCACTCCAGGCACAGAGCCTTCACTTGCTAATTTTAGTCATTCAACCCTTTGTCCGTTCTCCTGTTGAATCTGAACCCCAGCATGAGAATTTTCTGAGAATTCGACCACTCACTCCCTTGCTTTGCTTTGTAAAAGCTTTCTCTAACACTGGTGGCACCCGGGTACTTGCAGCCACGAGTGGGAGCCCTCCACAACCTGATCCATTTGTCTCGCTACTCTCGTGACCCCGAGACTCCAATTCATTAATGAGAAGAGAAGCCTGGGATTGGTGGCAGGCTTCTGAGCACACCTGGCAAACATCTAACCTCTGGTCTTCAATAAAAGTACCATGATCTTGATGGGATGCTTGGTTACAGAGCTAGGAGGAGCCACAAAGCAAATTTGGAATGTCTTGTGGTACCCAAACGTAAGGAGACCCTTAAATAAAGGGCAGGCTGTTAGACACACACAAGCTCCAACCTGAAAGAACCAAAACAGCCGATCTCTAATCAATTCAGAAACAATAAGAACAGTAGTGGATTCAATTTCTACAGCAAATATCCGTGATAATTGCTTATACACATAATCAAATAAATTAATCTGGGAGAAGAGACAGCTCTTTCTCACAGTTGTGTTTCAGTTATTGAATGCAGGAGGAGAGAGAAATAGTGTCTATGAGGCAACCTTGAGTAATAAGCCCTCCTAGAAAAGGCAGCTAGCACTGGAGAGTCATTTTCTGAGGGGATACCGGGCAGTCTAGTCAGAAGGCTTGTCGCCATCACGAGTCCTGAGCTGGGATGTGTTGAGATGCACAAAGGTTTGGTTTCGTGGTAAATTTCCAAAAATGAGTAATGTGTTCTAGCATGAAAAATATGCAAATTGGTATAGGCTCCATAAACTAACAGTTACTTTATCAGTTAATTATTACCTGATCAACAGTCTTAGGTATCAAAGTCATTAAAATATAAGAAGCTTGAAGAACTCTCAGAGACTATTAGACACCAAGGAGAAGTGAAATACAGCGTGCTGTTGGAATGTTGGAATACTGGGGAGAAAACTTGGATTTTGAGTCACATCTAAAGTATGATTAGTAATAACATGTTAATGTCAATTTCTCAGTTAAAATCTTTTTAGGTATGTGTCTCTGTGTAGGCATACAGAGACCAGTGATATATGATCTCCCTGAGTTGAAGTGACACACAGTTGTGGTAAGCTTGATGTGGGTGCCGGGAACCCAACTTCAATCCCTCTGAAGAGCAACGATGTTCTTAACCTCTGAGACATACTTCCAGTCCCCTAATCTAGTTTTAATCATTGTAAAGTGTTCTAACAATATGGTAATGTTAAGGAGAGAGAGCTAAAACAAATAAAAGAAAGCATATCGTTTTTGTATTTGTAAGCCTAAAATTAGTTCAAATAAGCAAGAAGAAAAACATTAAAATCGGATCCACCGGCCTTCCTCCACTTGATTCCCAACCTTCATGCCGAAGCTCTTCCTTGCTAAGTCCGTCTCCATTTTCATGCAGTCTTGAGAGATGCAAGTCACCTGACAACTCGCACATGTGTTCTGGTGTAAGATTGAGAGCCTATGCTCCCCACAGGCTCACCTTTGAACAGTTGGCCCCCAGTGGTGGCAGTATTAAGGGGAGCTATGAAAATTTAAGGAGGCAGGGGCGGGGGCTAGCCAGAGGTCACACGTCACGTCACTTGTGGGCGTGTCTTAGGGAGCTTCCTGACTTCTGATATGATCTCTTTGCTTCTCATCCTCCCAGTTACGAACAGGACCTCTTTTGTCACTGTGTATGTGACCACAATTTTGTCACCAAGAAACACCAAGAACAAAATATTTTTTTCCTCTTCTGGTCCTACTGATGACAAGAATAAATAATGTCCATCCTGACTGTTTGCTGTTGGTTGAGTTAGCAGCTGATGTGCTGGTTAACATCTCTGATTTGTGATCTTTCTCATCATTGAAGGGAATGTTCTGTCAAAGCATGGTCAAGGTCACAGGCGAAGGGATTAGCAATGCTATGCACCAGGTTTGCACACAGTAGGTGTTCAAACACAATTAAGATGTCAGAGTTAATGCAATGTCTTTTAGAGGCTCTCTGATTGATTGGCAAGAGGACCTCAGTCACTCTGGATCTCTTCAGTATAAACCAATTCAATTCATACCACTTAAATACATATTTGATATTTAATAAACTGCCCTTAAGTTTAGACGATTTCCTCAGTTAAAGACAGACTGGCTCGGTGCAGCGTCATGTTCTTCTCTCTTGTGGCGACTGCCTTATTCAGCATTCCGCACACAGCGCATGATGGATGTTCGCTGACTGACTGATTAGAAACTTGGCAACACTGTATTCTTTCAGCTTCCTAATGAGCTGAAGCTTTCATACACTGATAATACTTAACACACGGAGAATGCCGCAACCAGCAAGTGGGCAAAGATATTCAGACACAGGACTGGAGAGATAGATGGCTTAGTAGTTAAGAGGACGTACCGCTCTTGCAGAGAGCTGGGGGTTCTGTTCCCAGGGCCAATGTAGGGATGCGTACAGATACCTCTAACCCCAGCTCCTCCAGCTGCTCTGACGCCCTCTTCTGGTAGCATGTACACACACTGCACACACATACACACACACACTACACATACACACAAATGTAAATAAAAAATAAAATCTTTATATATCAAAAAGGAAGATTAGGTGACATTGCATTAGTATGCACATCATCATTTACCAATGATTCCTGAAAGTGTCCCTTATTCCTGGCTCATACTTTCTTACTGGCACCTCCTACGCAACTAAAGTCTGGGTCAAAGGTTAAAGAACTAATAACAAATAATCAGCTCATCAAGCATAAAGCTCTTGCTCTGCCTCCTTCATTCTCCATCATATCATGCAATGGACAAAGCTTAATGCGGCTCTGCTATTTCAATACCAGTGACTGGACTCTTCTAAGCCCTAGAATCCCAGACAGAAGGGAAGCCCGTATTTTCAAGACTAGTAGCACATAGTCCGACCATTCATAAATTTAGCTCTTCATTCAGTAGTATTCACTAGGAAGCCACCTAGCACACGTGATGCAAATGACTCCCTGTGTCCTTCGGGAACCAAAGTCTCCAGCCACTGAACCCTTCTGACACGCTGACTTGTGGTTAGGAGTGATCGCCACATGGGATTGTGGGTAGACATCAGGAGTCTACTCATTCTCACTTGGTGCCCGCATGTTCTTCTTCAGCTTCTTGCGTTGACTGAGATTTGTCAACTGTATCCTACGCAAACCACTCTCTCCAAAGACGAGGCTTTGAAGGATGACCTTCACACTGAAGACTCAATGTCCGTGAGGTGCCATGCTCACTTTTAATGCAGAGGGGAGGGGCTTGGTCCTGCCCCAGCTTAAGCGCCAGACATTGTCGACTCCCCATTCAAGCCCTTACCCATTGGGAAGAGTGGATGTGAGTTGGGCTCCAGAGGGTGGGGAGTAAGGGGGGCAGGAGGGGGGTTGGGAGAACTGTGGTTGGAATGTGAAATGGAAATTCAAAAAAAAAAAAAATATATATATATATTACAAATAAATGTCATGCGTTTTACTCCCTCACACACATACAAAGACTCAAACACTCCAAAGCAAACTCCATTATCTGATTCAAACATCAGGAATGAATAGAAGGACCATTATGGATCTCAAGGGGGCGAAGAGCCCTTCTGTCTTATCCATTCTGACGGTAGTTGTGCCACTGTGAATGGAGTTTAGTAGAACGTTTTTCAATCTTACTTCCTATGGCATAGGATGTCTGAGCTTCTTATGCCTTTGCTAACAGGTGTTTCTCTTTATTTATTATGATGGTGGTATGTGTGTGCGAGAGCGGGCATGTGGTCAGAGGACAACTTGACTGAACTGGTTCTCAACTTCTGCTTTTACGTGGGTTCAGGGGCTGGAACTCAGGTCAGGTGAGGGCAACAGGCATTTCTAGGACTTAGTGTTCTCTCCAGTCCCCCTTATGTCATTTTTGCTGGTGGATTGTGCCTAGAAACACGGTGAAGGGAAAGGAAAGAAAGAGGAAGCCTTTGGACCTTTGAGTTCCTGAATGATTCTAAACTGTGTTCAGGACCCCATGGAATAGGGTGTATGAAAAAGAATGAGCCAGGCCCCCTCCTCTCACCTCTAGCCCCAATCCTACTGAATCTTTAAATAAATGAGGTCAGATTAAAATGTACCTAAGACTTAAGAAGAGAGATAGTTTGCTAATGTATGTGATCTATGCCATGTCAATCTATAAGACATTATTGTTGATGTGAGGGAGAACGAGGCACATCCCATAATAATTAGCTTTCAGAAGTAGTGGAGTGACACACACGCTCAGGCTTACCACAATGACACCTGTCACTTGCAAAGTCCCTTGGATGGCTTTTATGACGAATACACGAGATAATGCCTGCCAGGGGACCTGATGGATCGTTTGGACCAAAGATGGTCAGTTTGTCTTCCCCAGGTCCATTATGAAAATACCAGGTTCTCAAAGACAGAACTCAGTCTTGCAAAACTGTCTCTGGCATGCACTCCCTCCCATCCCATCATGAGTCCCTGAGCCCCACCCCAATAAACTGTTGCTTCCTCTTGTGAAGAATGTGTCTTTCTTCAGTCTCACACCATAAGCAACTGGGTTCCCTAACACTTAACCTTGACGCCCATGCTAAGCAGGGGGACGGGAAGGTTTGAACTCAGGTATGTAGGACTCAAAGCCTACATTCTTTCTTTATTACCCCTCTAAGAGGTTGGCTATGGAGCTTGCCTGATTGAATTACAAATTTCTGTCTGGTTATTACCTTAAATAATTGATTAATTTTCAAGTTGCCTTCATGGTGGTAAGGACAGCTGAGTCCATTAACGGAGCCCCTCCAAACCATGCCAGAGTTGGTAAGCAACTACCAACCAAGAAGCCAGGAAAGCAAATGCCATATTTTTCTTTCTTTCTTTTAGGAATTGTAGTTTGTTTAGATTTAAAAAAACAAAACAAAAAAAACAAAAAACAACAACAACAACAACAAAAAAACAACTGTGTGGAGATGCAGTCCCAGCAAATCTATCAGTTCTTTGCAGTGTCATCAATCACAAAGGCACAAGAAAAAAAGCAAGCTGGACCCAGTACCTATCCTTGTGAATTATTTCTCAGGAAATCCTGCAGGCTTTTTTTTCTTCCCTCCAGGAAACAATTGCAGTTTAATACAGAGGAAGGATCCTAGAATTCACATGGAACTGATTTCTATTTCTATTCCTTTTTGTTCTGCTCACATCAAGGAAATGCAAGTTTTCAAAAACAAACAACATACAAACAACAAAAACCAAAAGCAACTCTCCCAAACAAAACAAAACAAGCAAACGAAAAAGGCAGAGAAATACAATAATGTTAGACTAATATAGTGGCGCCTGCCACTTATCGCTGAGGGATGGTGTCATTCCTTCTTGCCTGTCCTTACAGCACCTCAAATAAAGAGATGTCTTAGCAAATTAAGCCCCTCATATCACCTACCATCATGGGAGGGCTACAGTTTAAGCAATACAGTGTGGCCTTGCAAGGCCCGGAAGCTGGGTATGGAGAGCGCTGGTCAGAGCTCATCTCATTATCTCCCCCTCAAATTTTTAACATATGTCTGTAATGTGCAAAATTAAAAAAAAAAAAAGACCAAAGGTAATTTTCTTCTTATCTGACTCCGTGGAAAGACATTGTTAAATGATCATTGCTTTGATATTAAATAATTTGCATTTGCACAGTGACCTTTGAATATGCAAATGAAGAGGACCTTGGTTGCAAGAAAAGTGATTTGATTTGATAATTGTTCTGATGGCAGTGGGGTAAGGGGTGGGGGTGATGGGATGGGGTGGAGGTAAAATGGAAAGAATGGACGTAGAAGCAAGCTTCCTGGAAGACAGGTTTGGTAAGGAGAAAGCTTTTTGTATTTATGTACAGGTTCCGAAGAGTGACTGACTTAAAACTGTTCAAATCTGTGGCTCGGCAGCTGTAATCAAAACCAGCGGGGGAGTCCCTGACTTATATCCCTGGCAGAGAACTCCTGGAATGCATAATGCATACGGAAGGGTTGAAATTCAGCCATTCTTCAGGTAACAGTTTTCACGCTTTGCTCTGAAGACGACGTCTGAGAAAAAGGAAGGTTGTCACCCTGAGTCGAGCAATAATTAAACACCCGTCTGTTTTCAAATAGGCTTTTTAGCACCAGCATGCACGGAAGACGAATATGGACGCTCCCAGAGGTGAGGAGTGCGTACTGGTTCCAGAACAAAGATTCAGTGGATAGACTTAGCCGGAGAAATGGACCTTTTTAACCTTGAGCTAAAATGTCTTTGTTGCCGGCTCTCCGCAACTGTCTCCCTCAGAGAAAGTTCCCCAAACAAGTAGGGCTTGGGCGATCGCTCCTCCATCTTCAGGCCAAAATAAAGGCTATCACTTTTCAGTGGTGGAAGCCACTTCTTAGGCAGAGAGAAGTTTCTCAGGAAAGTCAGGTCTTGGAGAAGATGTTGCATTTTCTCTTGCTGAGGCTGATGGCTCCACTTTCTTTTATTCGGGTACATCCATGTGTACTCCCAGAAACGTTCCTTTCTGCGGCTTCGGTTTTCTCATCTGTAGCGCTGAGTAACACCCTGCTCTGGCCGACCTCAAGGCTTTGCTAGTACTTAAGCTACTTATTAACACTGCTTAGGTCTACTGGGGTCACTGGGGAGTTCACTTGGGACCCCGAAACATAGAAGTGGACACAACCGAAGCCATCTCAAGTAAACTGGAAGTGGAATGGCAGCATAGTGAGAATCCATATCATACTTCAGTGAAAAGGAGCTTCCAGTATTGTCCTATATGCCAACAGCACACGGTCATCCCAGGATCCAGATATTGCTTGAAGCACCATCTTAGAGCTGAGAAAACTGGAAAAGGTTAAAATAGTGCTTCACCAAATCTTATGCTCTTAATTACTTGCCCAGGAACCAGTGACTCAGAACTTACGCGCACCATTAGCTGGGTTTGTAGCCTTACAGCCTTGTTTAAACCATTTCATTTGTTTATAAGTTGATTTTGAGTTTTGATAGAATGACGTGATCTCTGGGCCCTTCCCTAGTCTTGACAACCTATGATACCCTGTAGAGAATGCATTTGGAAATGAGGAAGGAGAGAGACACAGAGACAAGGAAAGAGGGGAAAGAAGGAGATGCTACGGGTGACTATAATTGAACACGCCGGCGTCTTCGTAGCTTATTAGGAATCCATTCTTATGCAATGAGTCCATATATCATTCTACTGATTTATAAATGAGGAAACCATAGTGCAGAGAGTTTGTTCACTTGCCAAGGTCACATCGCTAAAGTCAGAGCATCTGGCAGTTTCCCTGATAATATTAAATAGTATTCTCTAGATTATCCTGGAATGTCAATACATAAAACACATCTGAAAATGTCTGCTTAATCATGCAGAGATGTGTTTCATGTTGTGTAATCAAAGCACTTTGGATAGATATAAATCAAGTTCTATTTGTCACAGGCAATGCTTTAATTTGTTGGATCTTCAATGGATGATATCTCTGTTAAACTTTTCTCCCCCGTGTACTACTTCTGTACTCTGCCTTGAACCTTGATCTATGCATTCAGTACACAAGGAAATTTCAGATTTCACTGGACCCTGCAGTGAATCATTCACCATTCTTTTACTGTCTGTTAACAATGAAACCCATTCATTTTCACGGACCTCTAGATCCCGGCGTTTTGCTGTCTACCAACTGGGGGAAAATGGCCTCCAATCTAACCCCCTGGACAAAATTTTAAAAATAACATATGTATGACAAAGATTGGAGCAGAGTTCTACTCACAGAAGGCACCATCTGTTTTGCAAATCTGAATGTTGCTTTCAATTTTTGCTTATTCAGTTTCTCTAAGAGCTTTTGGTAAACTCATAAATCTTTTGACACACATACATGCCATATACATATGCATACACACACATATATATGCATATACACACACTTTTAAAATCTCAACAGTAAAATAAAATCAAATAACTCATCCCCTTCCTTTTCTCTCTCTTAATTTCCCCATTTAAGAGGAATTATCCTCTTGAAGATTTTTGACGGCAGATGGATTTGCTTCTCAAATAGAACTCTCATGTCTGCATTTCTGCTGGAGGCTGCAGGAGTTGGAATGCCTGTTCGCTTCACAGATTCCCATAAAATCCAACATCTCTCCACCATACATCTTTCTGATTACTGCTCAGCTATATTCATTTTGACAAGGAGAAAAACAGGCTCCATTGTGAAGACCAAAAAGCCTGAATCATTTTGCTTCAGTGACAGCATGTGGGTCTATTTAGAGGCTGGACTCCTTCACACGCTTTGTGCCTGGATTAAAATTTCATTCTCTCAACCAACATGCATGCCTTTAGACAAGAGCGTTGTTATTAGGGGAAGAATAAAACCCTTAGGTAAGTATCTTACCTTCATGCGTAGCCTATTAGGCGTGCACACACAGTGTGTGTGTGCGCGTGTGCACTATGACCTGCGATTATCTCCAGAATGACTGTTAAAACGATCACATCAGAAAAATCCCAGCCCTTGGGTCCCCTGGAGAATAAGGCATTGTGGTTTACTCCTGATCACCAGAAACAGGGAAAAGTTAACTGCTTGGCAGTGGATCGTGTTTCTGCAATAATTCAATACAAATCGGAACACTGATTTGTTTCAGGTTTAGCCTTTATTCAGACAGCAAACGTGGGCATTTCTTTAATTGTTTGACGGTGGGTTTGACCATGAACTTTCTTCAATGACTCTTCTTTCTTTCTTGTCACTCATGGCAATGGAGGCAGGCGTCAGGGGCCCGTGGACGGAGAATATCAGTTTGCAGGTCTGAAATTTTGATGGAAATCCAAGTCTTTTGGCACATCAGTTCGTTTGCCTTTGGCCAAAAGGAACTGTTTTCAAAAAGAAACGAGTCATAAGAGAACTTTATTAAAAAGGGCTCAAGCAGCTGTTTAAAAGGCTATTTTGATGATGTCAGTGCCCAGGAATAAAAAACACATGGACTTCAATTCCTTTTAACTATATAAGCCTTTAAAAATTAAAGGAATTGTGTTGGGGAAAAATGTGTTGTGCGCTTATTAACTGGGAATCAGTCTTCCATGGTTTCTAAGGAGTCCTGTATCGGGGAGACAACTGCAACTATTGTTAATCATGAGGACAGGAGGGAATGGCTCCGTGAGAGCCAGGAGGCTCATATTTGGGTACCACATTGAGAGTGGGTCCCTCACAGCCAGCAAAAACATAAAGGCCACCCTCCCTTCCCGGCCCAACAATAAAGTAGCAAAGGAGGGAGATTAAGTGATCCTCTTCTGAGGCACAGCCACACGCTCTGTGGTGAATTATTTCCTTCGTCAGTGTTGACTCACTTGTGGTGTAGACCAGGCCTGGAGTCTAGCGAACTGTGGGATGTTTACTGTCTATGGAAAGCCATGGAGCTTTTTTCCACGTCTCCTTCAAATCGTGAGCTCACTCGACTGACACTGAAGGGGGCTCGGCTCCCAGAAACGGAGTGAGAAGACAGAGTATAAACAATTCACTTCTCAATTCTTAAGGTGACATGACACCTCTTTGTAGGTGAAGATGTGCTGGAGTTTTGACAAATGGGTGCATTCTTTCCCGGGTGCTGTAGCAAACACATTTGGAAAACATGATTGATGTTCCCAAACAACCATTGCTTGCTCTTAATTTGGTGAAAAATAAAAGTATGTGTCTTCACCTGCTAGCTCCAAGGTCTCCTGGCCATTTCTTTCAAAATGATGTAATAGGATGTGGGGAATCAGAGGCCAGTGATAACAGGTGGAAAGAACTAAACCCGATCCGTCCCAGTGATATGGCCAATGCAAGTTTTTTTTTTTTTTTTTTTTTTTTTGACTTTACAATAGAACTATCTCCTTAGTCCCAATTAGACAACCCATCTCTGCTCCTCTGCGGAATGGCAGCTGTCTAGAAGGTAAGGGAGGGTTTGGCTCTCCCCATTCTGGCCTGTGAGTCCCAGTTGTGCTATGCTCCCTGTTGTGGGGAAATACACACCAGCATCTGGTAGATGCTTAAGAAGAAGTGGTTTTAGGGACATCATTCGCGTTTGTCATCCGCAAATATGGTCAATGAGGATAACCATTTCTGTTGCCAAATTGGAGAGGAGCGAAACTAGAAATCGGCGAGGAGACAAGACTTCCTCGTGTCCACACACTCTGATAGAAAGTGACCCAAGGGGCAAACAAGTCAAATCAGTCTGGCTCCAAAGTACTTACTTTCAAAGTGGAACGTAGCCACAGAAGCAGCTAAGAGGAAAAAGACTAACAATTTGGTGGCATGGAGGGACTGGATCTTGTAAATTCTCCTGGCTGGAGTGTAAATCAGTACAACCACTTTGGGAAACCACTAAAGGATCTTACGTTGAGCATCTTCACACCTCCACGGTTCTGTTACCCCACTTTTAATGAGAATAGAAACATAAAATATGTTTTAAAGACTGGAGCATGTGCACAAATGTTTGTAGAAGGCTCCCTTATTTATAGTGCCCCAAACCAGAGACAGCCAAACTGTCCATTACAGTAGAATTGCTACAAAAGCTGATTTTTATTTATATGGTCCAGCAAAATAGGATGTTAAAAATGAAGAGGCCATAGTAGTCAAATACCTGGGCGAAATGTCACAGATAAAGTGGAATAAGAGAATATATATATATATATATACATATATGTGTGTGTGTGTGTGCGTGCACGTGTGTATGCATGTATATATAAGTATTTTTAACAATAATTCATTTATGCAAAATTAAAAATGGTGCAAGTCGACTAGATTGAGTGGTAACATCACAGGTGCCCTTGGGGGAGAGGAGCTGACTGAACATGTTTGTTCCTTGTCTGAGTTCCAGTTACTTGAACATGATCACCTGGTAAAATTTCATTGAGCAGTACCTATGAGGGTTACACACTGATGTACAAATTCCCCTTATAAGATTTTCTAAAAATAGATTTTTTTTAAAGAACAGTTTTCAATTTCACATCAAATAGAGAGGAGCCTGCAATAATATTCCATGCACCCCTTTCCCTCACATGTGCACAGCCTGCACCATTATCAGTCATCCCAAGACACAGTGGTACATGACTAACATGTGATGAAGCCAAGGTTATGTGGTTATGTTGATTCTTGGTATTGCCGGTCTATTGGTTTGGCGAAATGCATGTGGGAATTTATTTGCTTCTTCGGCATCGTTCAGAAAAAAATTTTCTGCCCAGCAATTCCCAAGGTTCAGTCCACAAAGAGCATTGCCATGCAAGTGTAACAACCCGAGTGTAGTTCTTCATGTAGAGCTGGGTGAACTGTGTGTCTATAATAATTATCATTAATATATCATGGTGAGAAAGAAGGTGGAGATAAGAGAACTCTCAGAAGACAGCAGGCTGGATAATCTGGTGTACTTAGCAGAGATGAGAGATCTTTTCTCAGAGTAGAAAACAATCACTTCAGATTGTCCCCCAACTTCCACACATGCATGCATGCACACTCACATATGCACACACACACACACACTCACACACATACACACACACACACACACACTGAATCCTGACTTCTCTTTCATAACCCGGGCCAGTCATTTATGCTTCTCTGTCTATAGTTTGGACTTTTCCACAGCGCCATACAGTTGCACACCACTGCATGCTGGCTTCTTCCACATAGTGTGAGGGATTCCTCTGCAACTTTTCATGTTTGGATAGCTACCTTCTCTTCAGTGGCAAATAGTATTCCTCTTTTTGGGTGCACTAAAGTTTAATGGTGCATCCATTCACAGCAGGGCTACTTGGTTTCTGCACAGTCTCGAGAATGACTTCTAAAGCTTGTATAAGTGCGTGTGTTCAGAGCCTTTCATGGATGTCAGTTTTCAGCTCCTTTGGATGAATACAAAGGGATGTAATTTCTTCATCCAAAGGGATGTAATTTCTTGATTGAAGGGTAAGACCATGTTTACCTTCACAACAGCTCTCCACACGGCCTGACAGATTGGCTGGTTATTTTGTGTTCCCATCAACAAGACAGGAAAGTTCACGCTGCCCCATGGCTCCAGCAGCGTCATTCTGGCCCATCCTAGCCGTTCCAGTAGGTTTTGAGTGGAATCTCCTGTTGTCACGAGCGCTCTCTGATGTCCTGGGTGATGGGGCACATTATTCTGTGTTCATTAGTCAGTCTTCCATGTGGATGTCTTCAAGGGAGATACAATTTATTATGCAGTGATTCATCTTGTTGATGACTTTCGGGTGCTTTTCCAATTCTTCTTTTTGCCTTAGCACTTTTATTTGAAGATACAACTTTTTAATTTTGACGAAGGCCAATTTGTCACTTTTCTTTTTCATGGATCGAGCCTGTGGTGTCATAGTTAATGAGACAGTGTCAAGTCCACCGTCATCTCTGCTTTCTTCTATTTTATCTCCTAAGAGTTATATCCCTTTGTAGTCTATATTTAGGTCTGTTGTTTAGTTTAAGTGGGAATTTATAAGGGGAGTGAGGTCTGTGTTCTGATTTATTTTATTTTATTTATTGTCACACAGTCCACATGTACCAGTAGATGAGAATGATGTCTCCATCATATTGTAGCAAGCAATTTCCTTGGTTTTAAAAATATTTATTATTATTTTCTTCCCTTTTGTGTATATGAGTTTTGCCTGGATAACTGGACTCCACGTGAGTGCAGTACCTGTGGAGCCCAGCAGGGGGCGCTGGGTTCCCTAGAATTGGAGTTCCAGGTAGTTCTGAGTCAGCACGTGAGTGCTGAGACTTGAACCTGGGTCATCTACAAAAGCAGTCAGTGCTCTCAACAGCTGAGCTGTCCCTCCAGCCCCGCTCTCATTGATTGGCTAACTGCACTATCAGCGGTCTCTTTCTGTACTCTGCTGGATTCCATTAAGGTACTCTTTGCAGCTCTTCACTGTCTCAAGGTGTGCAGCGCTGTCCCGAGACCAAAAGGGGTACAGATCCGCAGTGAGGCCGAAAGTTGCTGGCATTAGTCCTTCATTTTTTTCCTTTCTTCAACATTCTCTTGTCTATTTTGTGCCTTTTTTGGATTTTCACACAAATTTCAGGATAAGTTTTTAATCCACAAAGTAAGTCATGGATGATTTTACTGAAGGTTGTAATGAGTCTCTAGATCACTTGAGGGAAAAATTAAACTCATAATATTGATGCTTTCTATCCATGAACACAGATATTCTCCCATATATATGTATATACATATATACATACATACACACAATCACGCTCATCCATGTCAACCACATGTTGAGACTAGAAGTTGAGGCTGAGATGTCCCTATGTATCATTCCCATCTTATCCCCTGAGACAAGATCCCTCACTCCACCCACCTCCCAGTCTCAGTGGACTGTCTGGGCAGATGACTGCAGGATCTGCCTGTCTTTGGCCCCTCCCCTGGGGCTAGGGTTACAGGTGCACACCACCATGCCTGGCTCTTTCATCTGGGTTCTGGGGAATCTGAATTCAGTTCTTCACGATTACACAGACAACTCTTTTGACCCACAGAGCTATCCTTGGGGTCCCCTTTGGGTTTTAGGTCTATCAGAGTTATAGTTTTCCTCTGTTAGACCTTGGATACTTTTTTAACTGTACACCCCCATTTTATTTTATTGTATACAAATACAAATGATGCTCTGTCTTAAACTTCAACTCCTACCTGCTCTTTTTGAGTTTATATGGAACCGTGGCTTTTGCATAATGACCTCATGTAGGTAAAGAAGTGTGTTGGTAGAGACTTGGCTGGAGTCAAAAGTTCTGCACAATTGAGAAACTGGAGGAGCCTGGAGGAGATCCAGGAAGCTGCACACCGTGCAGAAGAGAGATAAGAGAGGAAACTAGTGGGATCCTAGCTCAGTTGCAGGTCCCTGTGGATTCCTCCATGGGGAGCTCATCTTTGCATTTTCTATTCTAAGATGTGTGTGTGTGTGCATACACACACACACACACACTTTTTATATTGTGTTTATGCTGTGGTGCCCCTACTCCATGGTACACACGTGAAACTTAGTCAGAGGATGCCCTGAAGGAATCCTCTTCTTCCACTGTGTGGGTCCCAGGGCTTGAACTCAGATAGCCTGGGTTACCAGCAAGTGCCTCCATCTCCTGAGTCACCTCGTTAGTCCCTGCCTTTTCACTTAAAGAAATGTTTGCATCGTATCTGGTATTTCCAGGTGTTAGTGAAGAAGTGTTTCTCATACCACCTCTGTTGACTTTCTGCCAGCAACAAGGATCTTCAGTATATTCAATTTTTTTTTTAGCAAAATCCATTCATTTGACGACATATACAAATTGTATTTAGTAACAGTATATTCTTCTGCCATCCAGAACATAATTTCCAGGGTAACTCTTGGTGGCATAAATCCTCGCAGCAGAAGTAATACCGTCACTTTTGTAGACGGTGTGAAATGAATTGCTAAGGACAGTGGGAGCAACCGCAGTAATGAGCGAATCAGTTCACGGGGACCAGTTAGCTTCAGATTTCCACCAGTGCATTGAGACTGTAAACCACAATGGCGGAGTCCTCAGTGCGTCTTCCTGAGTGTGAGATGAAAATGAATATCTCCACCAAGAAGACAGAAACAAATAGCTTTCCTGTGTTTGCTCCTTCTTGCCATCTTTGAGAAAGCCAACACTGGCCTAGAACTTTCTGCCACAACGCTATTAGCAGCTTTCAAGAAACTTTGGAGGACTTAAAAAAAAAAAAAAGATTATTTTTAGATTTTTAAAATGTAAGTGTGTATGCGTGTTTTGCCTGTATGTATGTCTGCGCACCTTCGTTGGTGCCACAGAGGTCAGATGCAGGTGTCAGATTCCCTGGGATTGGAGTTTAAATGGCTGTTAACTATCATGTGGTGCTAAGATTTGAACCTGGGTCCTCTGCAAGGCTGAAATGCAGGCTCACCATTCAACCATCTCTCCAGCTGTGAAGAGGACAACATTTCTTCCCCATTTGATCTCATCCCCCAAGCAACACAGAGGTGACTCTAGGGCTCAATAAATTCTGTTGGATGAGGGGACTCTGTGTGAAAATGGAGAGGATGTGGAGTTTAAGGTTGCCAGGTAAACATTGAAATTGGACAGCCAGAAAAAGGAAGGCAGCTCTGTCTTCTGATTACTCTATATGGGGGAGTATGTGGCTTACCTGTCTAGTGGCATGAGATAGCGACTTTAATTGGGTTTTTGTTTGACTGACAAGAGAGCATGAAGTTGAGAACTGACACCAGGCGCCTGTTCCTGTGAAGGGTCAGACAGTGAAGCTGTCTTGGTTGGAACAAGCCACCCCCACCACTGCAGAGAGACCGGTTGCAAACAATCAGCCGTGAACAGGTTTTGTCAATAAAACTTTATTGACAAAAGTTGGCATCAGGCTGAGTGTGACCAGCAGGGCTTTTACTTCATTGGACCCTGGTCTCTGTAAAAGGGCCAAGACCAGGCGATAGAGGTTTGCCTCCATCGGTCTTAAGCTTTTGAGATTATTGCTTCTTTTACAAAGCCACTGTTGTTGTTTATTTTCCTAGTGGATTATAAAGACTTCAGGGAAATGGCATAGACATACATATATAATGTGTATGTTTGATTAGTGCTGTTAGCAAAAAGAAAACTCCGAATCATTTTGAAAGCACCACACTGCTTTAAAAATTTCATTTTGACAGTTGTGTTATGTTACTGTTTTTTTAAATAATCAATATTTTTACCAGAAGAAAAGCTATACAGCTGATTGCCATGTGATATCGGGGCAAAAATCAAACCTTCTGGGATAAGAGAGTCGACCTCTGTGACAAATCTAATTACAGGACTGCCTGTGGTTCTGAAGGATGACACTCGTCCTCTCTCTACCCCTCATCCCAGCTGGTCAGAAACTACGCCATTTAAAGGCTTGGAGGCTCATGTGATGCCCTTCAATTCAAACTGGATTTCCAGGCAGTGGGTTCCCCACTTAACATCCCCAAAGCAAGTAATAACACAGGACACTTGATACCTTTATGGAACTAGAGGGGGCTCAGAAACCGATGGCAGTGTGTGGCTCTGTTTCTGCTATTGGTGACCCTCAAATGCTCCCAGTGACAGGGGTCTTTGGCTTATGCCTTTCTCTTCTCTGGTCCACCATTTAAAATGTTATCACCACGTGAGCGCAAAGTGTGCTTCTGAAAGACGACAGAACTTTATTACCTAGCACATGCTCATAGGAACAATTCTTCAGAGAATTAAGGATGGCTATCAATCATTCAGGAGGGATTGTCTTTCAAGTTCAATGTCACCCATTGTTTCAAATCTCCCTAGAAATGAAAAGAACGAAAGAAAGAAAGAAAGAAAGAAAGAAGGAAGGAAGGAAGAAAGAAGAAAGAAAGAAAGAAAGAAAGAAAGAAAGAAAGAAAGAAAGAAAGAAAGAAAGAAAGAAAGAAAGAAAGAAAGAAAAGCTTCTCCTGTCTGAACATGGACAGGCTTGGGATCTCCAGTGCCAACTAGGAACATTTATTGGGTAGGGTAGAAGTGAGCAAGGGAGGCAAACCCTGTAGAAGAGACAGATGCCATGCACCCAAACTACCAAGCAACTCTGGAACATAACGCAGGCTGAGGATGCTGGCTTGTTTGTTTGTTTAGAATTTGAAGACCTAATTTTCTATTTACAATGAATCAACTTTTAAATTTTGGCCACTTTTTAAAAAAAAAAAATGCTTGGATACTTTCTAAGCCTAACGAGACACATCTGTGGCCCAGATTTGTCTTATGGGAGGCTAATTCCTGACCTTAGCTTTGGAGTCTTCTTACCATCGTGGCGGTCATATTTTGTACACATCGCAATTTAATCAGTTGTAACTTGAGGAATGTTAACCACGGGGGTGGGGAGCCATTCCTCAACTGAGAGGCAACCGGAGTGACTTCGCCAGAGAGAAGCTACAAAAACCAACTTTACTACACAGTCCAAACTAAGGTCCTAAAAAACATGAGGTATAATTTTAACTTTTTTAACCATGTAAACTCAAAGAGCAGAGGCGCGTGTTAATGGTTGATGTGATAGGTTGATAGGAAAACAGATTACTCGTGTCTCGAAGAGGTCTCCCCCAAACGGGAAAAAAGCAGTTAAAGGAACAGAATGTAAAACCGTCAGCAGGACATATGTTTGTGATATAGCATGGAGCGTTTTCCTGCCAGGGTATCATATCACTGTGGCAAACTGCCATTGACTTCCCTTTCTCCCATCAAAGAGAGAAAGAGATTCGCCAGACATTCTGAGGATAAATTATATTAATGTTTTATTGTAAGTATTTAAGTTATAAAATAGATTCCTGGCAGTGCCACTCACTCCCTGAACCACGGGGATATTGTTCCGTCAGTCATGAGTCTACTTTTTCTTTGGCCTCAGGAAGATGGATCTGGAATGCATTTCTGTTGCTTCACTTCCTGCCTGCATTGCACATTCTGATGTTTTACGTCTGTTTGCCCTCTGCTCTAGTTCCTCCAGAGTCTGAAAGTCCAGAATGAGGACCAGCAATGGCCCCTGAGAGGGGCCCCTGACTGTAGACCTCACCTACCAGCACGCTGTCCAAAGCAAAAATCATTAGGAGGAAGCTGTAGTCTGCAAACTCCACTAAATGCATGCCAGGGGAGATTCTCTAGAGTTCGAGAGGCCAGTGGGCAGCCTGGCAGCTCAAGGTCCTGTTTATGAAAGCAAATCTTCCCTACCCATGTCTAATTGCCAACTATCCTCCAGGGAAAGATGGCCCTGATGGCCAAAGCTGATTGACAGCAGAAAAAAAATTCTTTGTTCAAAATGGGCAACGCATTGATGTGTGTGTGTGAGTGTGTGTGTAATGTGTATGTGTGTATATATGTGTATGTGTGCCTGAGTATATGTGTGTGTTTATATGTATGTATTCTGTATCTGTGTATATATATGTGTGTGTATATGTATGCTACATGAGTGTATTGTATATACATGTATATGTGCCTAAGTGTATGTGTGCATATGTGTGTTACGTGTGTACATTGTATGTGTGTATATGTATAAGTGTGTCTCTATGTATATGTGTCTGTGTGCCTATGTGTATGTGAGTGTTAGGACAGGGTAGAGGTTAGTTTTGTAAAATATCCTATGTACTATAATCTATTAGTTTCAAAATAGTTTCCTCTTTAAAGTTCAAATAATGACCTTAAAAAATGTTTCCTGGAAACAAAACTGAATACAAGGCCATCTTATTAAATTGAAATTTTGACCCATTTTCTAGGCATATTCCAAAGCTGTTTCCGACAAACTTATAGATTGTGGTACAGAGACAAACACATTTTAGAACTTAGATTGTTTATTATTGTTAGGATTTGATATATATATATATATATATTCAGACATGTATGTGTATATATACATATGCATATATGATGCATGACTATATGTATATATAACTTAGGAAAACTATTTCCCCTCAGCTAGCAAGCCGAAAAATCAGGTATGCAAAGACTTGAGTTACCTGTGGCTCCCCTGACACAGAAACCAGGTCAGTAGCATTTATAGTAGCTATAGATGCTATGCCTGCCAATTAGAAGCTGGAATAAATAACACTGAATATAAAACTTGGAAGGAAAATGCATGTACTTCTGTGTTATGCCAACTTTCTTGGAATATTTAAATCAGTTGTGAAAAATAAACAAGCAAGATTCACACAGATTAAAAAGCCAGGAATTGCCTGCACCTTCAAGTTCTCTTTATAATAATAAGCCTAGTGACTCCATACAACTTCCCTTCCTATGAATTTTTCCCATTGCATGTTGTAAGATGCAGTGCATCAAAGTTTTGATTTTGGTCACCAACGAGTGTGTTTGGCTGGAGGAACTGTGGGGTGAGGCACAGATATCTCACCAATGCTGTGACCTGAGGGAGCCATTGCATCCTGATGGTACTTTTGTCTCCCTGAGCTCACCAGTGCCCAGAGCTCCTTATCTCCACCCTGATCAGGAAGTTGCTTTCCCGAGTGAAGGTACTTTGAGCATCTGAGTACACACAGCCACCTGCATGGGCATTCTGCCGGGAGGAGGAGGGGCTGACCCAAGAGTTTCTCTGCATTGGCTGCATCTTATTTCACACGGCCTGATGAGGAGTAAGTCATGACATTTTCTGTCTTTCAGAGGCAGGATTGGTAGACAGCAGCATCATTTCTGACCTTGATATCAGTGCCCTTTGTCTCTACAGTTTTAGAGATATGTGCAGTGTACACGTGTCTGAATGATATATGTATATAGACTATGTGAATTACATATATTTAAACAACTTATTTTTAATTTATGTGTCTGTGTGACACCATGTGTGTCGGTGCCTGAGGAGTCCAGAAGAGGGCAGCAGGGCTGGATTTATAGGCTGTTGCAAATCACCTAAGGTAGATGCTGGGAACCAATATTGGGTCTTTTAAAAAACTAAGTCATCTCTCCATCCCAACTTATACATATTTATAAGTAAGGCATAAATTTTTCTCAAAGGAAGAGTCTGTTAGGGGGATCAGTAGATAAGGTCCAGGCTTGCAGAAGCATCAACAAATGATTTGGGTGACAGAGAACCACACCTATGATATGCAAATCATAAGAATGCGGAATTCAAACAATTTGAATAGAAACAGCATGAAAGACATGAAGATACAGTCAGCAGTTGAGTCAAGTAATTTTTTGAAGGTGTTCACAGCTACCATGGATCTTCCTATCTCATGCTCCCTGAATTTTGTATGTGTATGTAATCTCAGCTATGATTGCATGTTCAATATCTGCTTTTCTCTACTGGAGTGTAGCCTCTCTATGTGTAGAAACCCCATGGTCTTATTTCTAAGCCATTCCCATAATATAACACAATGGGGTTGCGTGCTTTGGGTGCCTTTAGGATTTACCCTCAAAGCAAACTGGAACCAAGTTTTCTCTTTCATTTATGGGGACAGAAATAGTTTACGTCTTTAAAAGTGAGAATCTTCCAAATACTTGTGAACTTGTCATCTATCAAGCTGTCCCACTAAAAAACGGTATTTAGGAGACAAAAGGGATGGCCCATTGGTTAAGCACACTTGCTGATCTTTCCAGGAACCTGGGTTTGGTTCCCAACTCCCACTTCAGACAGCTCACAATTGTCTGTAACTGAAGTTCTGGAAATGAAATTCCCTCTTCTGTCTTCACTTGGGTACTCACATGCATGTGCACATACCCACACACGTGAATATATACACATAAGCTAATACTAAAACCTACATCTTTAAATAGTGAGTATATTATTTTCATATGATGTAATTTTAGAATATTATTTGCATATGATTTTCACAAAAGGTATTCATATTCTGAATTTATAAAAAGAACTTAGGTGGTCTCTGATTATGTCAGTGAAGACAGCGTATAGATGGTATGCTGTGTAATCACTGCATTTAAATATGGCACAAGATTTCATGTCTACACTAATAGCTCAGGCCGGTTGCGCTGGCTGGTACGGTTCCCTTATAAAGTGAGACTACCTCACAGTTTCAAGGCTGAACTCTGCCTCATAAAATGCAAAACACAGAAGCAGCACTCGACAATTCACCAACAACTACAATGATGATTGTGACGTGTATCATAATATTGTTACTAGAAATATAATTATGTGAACAGACAATTTGTAGAAGAGAAGGGACCTCAGAGCCCTTGTGTTGTCAATCTGGCCTCTCTTTTAATCAAGGATAATAATAATAAAAGTACCCCCCCATCTGTAGTCAGCTTGTCAACATGGCAATATTTATGGATGACTGTACGTAACAATGTGTTTCCATGCAGATGGATTAAGATTGAAGAGCAGCTGTAGACAGCTGCACACTAAGCGAGGAGAGAAAATGATTCTGAACAAAGCCACTTATGAAACCCTAATTTATTAGCACAGTAACTGAGAAGGGGAGCTTCCAAATGGTAACTGAGAGAGAGGTGACATAGATAATTGCAGAAATAATACATTGTATGGCTTGTATGTTCTGTAGAATTGCGAGGTCAACAGTCATAAGACCCCACATCTAATCCTCCATTAATTAATTACATTTATCCAAGCATTTGCCATCCTTCTATACACCGAGGTCAGATTGACAGTCTGTCCTAAAACTTACTCTATCCATGTGTAAATACATGAAAGTCTCACTCTCTTCTCTGTTATTATTAATACTGTGTATGCACACTTGCACACATTCACTACACACACAAACACAGCACACACACATGCACACACAATGCATATTTGCACATACACGCCCTACACATAACACATTACACATGTGCACAACACATGCATATACACACGCATCTCACTCACATACACACGTAAATGTTGTGGAATATTTGTTTAAACTGGGTGAAGATGTGTCACTGTGATTGCTGTGATTGGTTCGATGAAGAGCTGAATGACCAGCAGCTAGGAAGGAGAGAATTGGTGGGATTTTGGGGGAGAGAAAGATCTCTGGGAAGAAGAGAGGTACATTGATCATTCCAGTAAGAAACAGCAGCATGACTCAGAACAAGTCAGACATACACACAGGACAGAGGAAATGTAACTGAGCCAGGTGATAGAAGCCAGAATAATTGAAACAGGTTAATTTGAGTTATATGAGCCAGTTGGGGACAGGTCTAAGCTAAAGGACATATTTTCATAGTTAATAATAATAAGGATATGTGTCTTTATTTGTGGACTGGTAGTTCCAACAAGAAAGTAATACTACACAATGCATATACATATATACATATAATTCACACATACCACACAGTATACACACACACACACACACACATACACACACCACATTTTGCTAAATGCTTCATGGTGTGGCCCTGTGGTGTTTGACAGGGATTAGGAGGTGTAGCCTTTTTGGAGGAAATGTGTCACTGGGGATGGGCTTTGGGGTTTCAGAAGTACAAGCCAGGCTCAGTACCTTTCCTCTTCCTGTTACCTGTAGATCAGGATGTAGAACTCTCAACTTCTCCAGCACCAAGTCTGCCTAGAGGGCGCCATGCTTCCTGCCATGATGATGGTGCGCTAAACCTCTGAAATTGTACCCAAGCCCCACCTGAACGCTCTCCTTTATAAGAATTCTGTGGTCATGGTGTCTCTTCATAGATAATTTCACATTTACTCCAAGATTAGATGAAGCAGACAGTTTACATACCCAACACAGTGCCTGGCATGAAGATTTCTCATATGTTTTTAAAGTTAATTTGTTACACGACCAAAAAAGTTGCTGACAACTTCCGGCCTCTGGTTTCTACTTTTCTTACCACGGATGTGACATATGGAAGAATCTGCCCTTAGTGGAGATCCACATTGGTGATTTCCAAAGTTGGAAGACATTCACCAAAAGCAGAACAAATCCACTGAAGAGATTTTAGACAGCTAAATGATCCCCTGAAGCAGAACACTAGATGATAGAATCCCACCTACTGCTATCACATGTGACAGCTTGTGTGAACTGCAAATTCATGACGCCATGTACAGGAAGGCAGACCCTAAGACGACACACTATTTGACCCCAAGTATGGAATTCTAGAAAAAGATAAGTTTGACCCACAGCAGTGTGGAAATGATTGGGAGCCATGAGGGTGGGAGGTGGGAACTCCCTGAGTCTGGGGAGAGGGGGTGACTCTTTATCTTGTTCATGATTATTGCTCCTAACTCAAAGTGTTCACTGAAGGTTGGCTTATTTATTGCATATGAATGATCACTAATACATTTATTTTTAAGGCTTATTTGCTTGAATGTTTGATAAATACTGTGTACTATATTCTCTTCTCAAAAACGTGTCTGCCAAGTAGCCATAGCTTCTGTGGTTTCATGTGTATAATAGCCACGTCATACCTCTCCATTCTATGTCTCTTACGTTCTTTTCAACTCCTTTTCTAGGATGTTCCTTGAGCTTTGAGGTTTGGCATGTGTGTTGAGTGGGTGTTGGGGGTGCCTGAGACCTTCAGCTGAGGAATTTTGGCAGTTGACGGCTGCTGGGGGATCAAAAGTCACTTGTCTTTGGGGGAGAGGAGCTACTGTCAAATTGTAAATGCCCCAGCAGGATAACCCTATACCCATGGATCTATGGTAGCTCTAATCAGAATCTGGAATTTTAAAAAATAAGGACTTGAAATTGAGAGGGAGGGAGATGTATTGAGTTGCCGGCGTAGGGCAAATGGGATGGAAAAAATGGGGGTAGATATGATCAATGTGTAGCACACACATATGTAAAAATTTTCAATGAACAAAATAGTAATAGCCATAACAGTAAATATGCTATCTGTCCATTAAAAGTCTCATTAGGGCAGCTGAACAGACTTCTGATAGTTCTTGAAAGAAGTCCTCCTACAGTATAGAACATCAACGAGTTATATCTTTACCCACGATGCGGTCAACATCACTTCTAACTATTCGTGTGAAAGGATAGCTGTGCTGAATTCATCATCTCTGTGGCCATGAGTAGGAGACTTAAGGCCCTTATACCGCAATTTCCTCACCTGAAAAATGCTGGGAAATGGCATGTTAGCTCATCCTCCGAGCTGCGCGACTATGACGCGCGATACTTACAAAAGTGCCCGGAGCAATATAACCACCTCTGCTGCTGGCTTCTACTGGCATGCGTTAGGGAAATAAAGCCTTTCTTCAATCACCCACTCGAGCTGGTGGAGTCATAATGAATATGACAGTCTCATTTACAGCCAAAAAAGAGGGGGAAATGAGCTATATTTCCTAAAGATGCTGCTTAGGTGACCGCTGCATGAAACAACATAATGATGTGATGGAGAGAAAATCTGATCCATCAGATGCCCAGCTCTGAGGTGTCACTACTGCCTGTGTGACATGGGAGCCATGCTGAACCTCTAACCTTGTCTTTCTCTCATTTAAACACAGCATGGCTGATAGGGAAGGAAAGCGCATTAGTGACTGCCAGGGCTAAGAGGGAGATGAGGTGAGCGACTTTGGGGTCTTTGGAGGTGGAAAGTGGAAATTGAGGATGACATGGTGGGGGACTATACCAATGTGAACACGTTAAATACTGCTGCACAGCGCACTGCAATGTGGTAAGGTGGTGAGCCCTATATAGATTTTATCACAGGAAAAACATAAGACAGATACACTAGATGAAATGAAGATCCGCCGTTCAATCATTAATTCCTTACCTTTTTATTGCATTTCTGTCGCATGTCGAGCAATGTAGTACTCTACTGTGAGAAACAGCAACGAACAGAAAAGTCACGTGGTGTTTTGCAATTCGAGGCCTTAAGTTCATTCCTCAATGTGGTAGAGTTATGGTGCTGCTCTTAGAGATGGGGCCCAGTAATAAACGTTTAGATCCCTGTGCTGGAATTAATTCAGTTCTCCATGGACTCTTGTTGATTTCTCTTAGTTTTTTTTTTTTTTTTTTTTTTTTAAAGATGAAGCCAGAATCCCCGATTCCCTGATCCTTCCTGTCTCACTGCATGAATATTCTCCCAGTCTGTTGCATGCACTTCCACCAGATGCCTTCTGCCGTGGTGTTCTGTAGCTCAAAGATCTGCACCAGCAGCTAAGCAGATGCTAGAACTTTCTGACCCTAGAACAAGAAGAGAAATAATTTCTTTGCCTTTAAAGTATCCAGCCTCAAGGGTTTTGGTACAATAACAAGAAACTGACTAACAGACTCTTTCTTACTTAGGGTTTCTATTGCTGTGAAGAGACACCGTGACCACAGCAACTCTTGTAAGGAAAAACTAATCCAGGCTGGCTTACAGTTTCAGAGGTTTAGTCCATTATCCTCATGGCCAAAAGCATGGCAGCATGCAGGCAGACATGGTACTGGGGAAGGAGCTGAGAGTTCTACATCTTGATCTGAAGGCAGTAGAAGGAAACAATTGAATTGAGCTTTTGGGACCTCAAAACCCACCCCCACAATAACACACTTCCTCCAACAAGGCCACACCTCCTAATAATGCCCTTCTTTTAGGAGCCAAGCATTTAAACACATGAACCTGTGGGGGCCGTTTCTTTTCAAACCACCACAGACTCCCTAACCTTCCAAAAATCAAATTCTATGAGATTTACGTCCTCTTGATGTTTGTAGTTTAAGGCATCATGATACTTCTCCTCTGTAAGTCAATGAATAGCTTTAACGAGAAGAGAGCAAATTAAGTGTTTGATCAAGGATTATTAGCTGATCTTATAAACAGAAGAAATAAAAGGAAGCTGCCAATATGTCCTTAGACACAAGTAGTGGCGTTCTTAATAGTGTTTAGTTTATTTAGTCCTCTGCATATTCATTTAGATTGTGCTGCCACTCACTGGGTTTAGATAAAGCTGTGAGGTGGTTAAGTAACCTTTAGATTACAGGTTTTATAAGGGGGAGCTGAGAGTTAAAACATAAACCCATAGATTTTTGTAAAACACTCCCTGTAATTTGTACTAGCCTGACATCACTCACATGATATATAGCCTACATGTGCCATTAAGATTTGGAGCCTTCCCCATGAAGTCCATCCTCACCCTGACACATGCCAGTCAACTGGGCTAACACAGTGAACAAACGCTAATTACAGTTCAAAATGCCAATGATGCCTAGAGAGATATATTTTGTGGCATTTGCATATTCAAGACAGCGGCTAGCATTCCAAGCCATTACTTGGGATGTTTCTTTTTATCCAAGGGTGGATATTTTTATGAAATTCTGCATGCAATCCCTAAAAGACTATTGGAATAAACCTGTGGTCTTTGTAGTTTTAGCCACAGAGTCTGAGGGAATGAAGAATTTGGGGTAATTTCATGATCACGCTGGGTTCTTTTGAAAATTTGAAAGTATAATATAATAATAATAAATTGTAAAAAATTCAAATCATCAAATACTTAGGTACTGCTTTTTATTTCAACTATATGTTACATATATAGCTGATATGTGGGTACCAAAAGGTTTTCATATATATTTGTAATTATAAATATTTATTAGATATAGATAACTATGTTCCACCCAAACACAGAAGTATTCCGCCAGACACCATTCTTTCCCTAGTGAACACTCCCAGTGTCCACATGTTTCGCTTCATAAATGAGAACAGCAATATTCTCTGCACAGTACTAATCCCCTTTCCATTTATTTCCTTCTGCTTTTCAGCTTTTGAAACATCAAGTGTGTATATTTTGGATTAAAATGAAATGTCTCTTTCTGTTAATAATCAGAATTAATCTTCAGCAAGGCTGAGATAAGAGGTCCTTTACAAACATGCCTCAGGAGTATCTGGTGACACTTAACCCTTCACTAAATATCCATTATCTATTTATCAAATAATACATCTACTCCTATCAGGTTTTGCAATAACTTACTCTCACATACTAGCTAGACAGATAGATTGTTGAATGACACTGGCCTGTCTGTATCTCCTGAGTGGTTTCTGCTATGGCATAAGTAGGTTGTAAAGAAATTATAGATTCTGGGTTTCTTTTTTAAAAAATAAGGAATACATTTTGGACTGACAGCCCAGCTCAACTTCGTGATTTAAAAATGGATGAGGATGAGGGAGCTTTTTCTACCGCCACCAGTTAAAAATGACAAATATCTAAAATACAGCCTCGCAAATATCCTGATTGTGTTTCTGTTCCAGGGAATTTAGTAGCCCAGTGAGCCACTCTGAGGATCTAGGACATTATTTCATTTGCTGTTTTTCCAAACCTGTAATCTGGGCAGACGTTTGTAATAACTGTTTTTCTTAATCTCCCGCTGAGCTGAGAAAGGTGATTTTTTTTTTCTTTCTGAAATCAGGAAAGAAGAGGCATTTCAAGTCGCCGCTGACAGTAACAATTGCTGGACAGAAGCAGCTATCTAAAAATAGGAGGACATTGGTCCCTCCCATTGCAGGCAGATTCTGATGTCAGCGGTGTCAGGAAAGGCAACCCAAGCAGAGTGAAAACACCCGTGGGGTTCTCTAACACACCAGAGTCATTGTCATCTTCTGCATGTAAATTGTATAAAACTCCCAACAATATAATCCTCAGGATATGGGGATGATTGGCGGGCTGCAAAGGTTTTCCTTTAGGCTCAAACAGTTCTTTGATACAAACAATATTTTTCATTTCAAAGGCAATTGTTGATAGCCAATAGGCCCTGATAGTCCCATGTGGGCAGCACAATAAGTACGTTGCCTTTTCAAAACACGGTATTGCTTTTCATGTGATGGAGACCATTTGTGCAATTGAAAACCCATTCAGAAAGCCCACTGATAGGCAGGCCTTTTAAAATTCCGAGATGTAAATGCATTGAAGTGCACTATCAGACAGGCCTTTGCACAAAAGCCCCTAGGAAGATAATTTAATGTATACATTCAGTCATCATTGTATTTATTTTTCTGGCAATAATTCATTTCCCCTTTTTTTCCACACTTTTTTTTTTTTACAGAAAACCTCAGCTGTGTCTCAATTGAAACAAAGGCAAGACACAACACCAAATTTTCAGCTTTATCATTGTCTCAACTATTGTTTTCTGCTTGCCTCATTATAAAAAAAAAATTGAGATTACAAATGACCACACAGCCCACCCCTGGGCATAAGTGCCAGGAAAATGCATTTTTCTTTCAACTGGGTATTGCACATTGACTCTCTTTTTCTCCTAGGGTGAATTTATTTTACACAAGATTGTACTTTTCCCCTTTTAAGTTTATTTTTACTAGGATTTCTCTAGGAGACGGCAGGCCAATGAGAGATCATTAGAATCTAGAATATTTGTATGCATTGACAGAGGGGGAAAAATAAACAGTTACAGGTGGTAACAAAATGAGCTATTAAAAGCATAAAGGCAAGAATAAAGCGGTCGGCGTTAACATACATCAAAAGGTGAGCTATAATCCTATTAAGCAACAAAGTACAGTTCTAAGCATTCCACACTCTAAACTGAATGATCGTGGGCTGAGAGAAAAATCAATCTTTACTTTGTATCAAGAGCAATGTCTAATGAATCCCTACAAAAATATCGACAGCCGTGCAATTAAAATAACAAAAGTTCAATGATCATCTTGAGGCATTACTCCATCAATTCTTATAAAATGAAAAAAAAATGAAAAGCTTATTTAACTAGGTCTTGGCACCTACAGAGAATTAGATCACAATGAGAGGCTAGTGTGGGAATTCAATCAGGTTTTCCCTCCTCCATAGTGAGTCACTGTGCTACCTGAGGGCCTTAATCTGTTTTCTTTTTAATTCCAGTGAAAATAAGATTACTAAAGCAGAGGTCCAGAAAGACTACTGTTACTATTTTCCTAAAAACAAATCAAAACCAAACAATACCAGTAGCTACCGAGAAACATCCACTCATCCCCTCGAACCACAAATCCCCATTAATTTGAAAACTGTACCTATTTCTCTGTTAGAAGGCTCCAAGCTTTCTAATATGAAGGTTGAGACTTCAAATGCTATTTTTAATGACTATCTTGAGGCTCCTTTCCGGTCCTCCGGGGTGGGGGGGGCGGTGTTGTGAGCTAATCTAGGAACCCAGCTGTATCTATTGAACCAAAATTGTCTAGTCACCAAACAGCCACCTGGAAACTGGTGCGCACCTCAGTGTATGTATTAGGAGTTATGTCATATAATTTCACTTTGTACTCTACAGCAGACATAATGGTTCCTAGATTTGCAAAAGATTGTGTTTGGATAGTGGTGATTCACCTGTGGTGAACGCAGTACTGTGTAGTGGGGTTATGGAATGGGTAAAATTGGCCTTCAGGGCATCCATAAGGTGAGTTTTTTCCACCTCCACTAAACTATGTGGCTCAGAAATAGAACGATCTTCATTGCGCAGAATACCAACACATTTGGCTACCGTGGGGCTTGTGGATTATGATGCCCACAGTAGTCAAGAATCTCGCATCTTTTCCTTTTTTTCTTCTGTTTTTGACATTATACTACAACTCCATCATTTCTCCTTTCCCTTTCCGCCTTCCAAACCCTCCCATATATATATTCCTCCATGCTCTTTCAAATGCCTGGCCTCTTTTTTCATTAATTATTATAAACTGTACTGGCTTGCTGTATGTGTCAACATGGAACAAGCTAGAGTCATCAGAGAAGGAGGAGCCTCAGTTGAGGAAATGCCTCCTTGAGAGGCAGCTGGGAGGCGTTTTCTCATTAGTTAGTGATCAGTGGGGGAGGGCCCAGCCCATTGTGGGTGGTGCCTTCCCTGGATTGCTGTCCTGGGCTGAGCAAACGGAGGGAAAGCAAACCAGTAAGCAGCTCCCGCTCCATGATCTCTGCATCAGCTCCCTCCTGCCTTCAGGCTCCAGGCCTGCTTGAGTTCCTGTTCTGACTTCCTCCAGTGATGGATTATGATCTTGAAGTGTAAGCCAAATAAACCCTTTCCTTTCCAACTTGCTTTGGCCATGGTGTTTCATTACAGCAATAGAAACCTGCTGTGGGACAATGGTCTTTTATCTTGTCATATGTATTATTTTTAATAATGTGCTGATTGGCCAGTAACCAGGCAGGAAGTAGAGGCAGGCAACAAGAATGCTGGGAAGAGGAAAGCAAATTCTGCAGTCGTGACCCAGACACAGAGGATGTAAGATGTGACTGCCTTGCCAGAAAAGGTACCAAGCCATGTGGCTAATAGAGACAAGAATTATGGGTTAATATAAGTTATGGGCTAATATAAGAGTTAATAAGAAGCCTGAGATACTAGGCCAATCAGTTTATAATTGATGTAGACCTCTGTGTGATTTCTTTCGGACTTGACAACTGTGGTAACTGGGCAAGACAGAAACCTCAGTCAACAGAAACCCCATGTAAGACATATACATACATCCACCCATATATCTATCCATCCATCCATACATCCATCCATACATACATACATACATATAGGTATTCCTAAATACATAAATACAACATGATTAGTCTGTATAATGTTACATGTATCTTTGTTTTAGGGCTGACCATTTGGTATTAGACACCTAATTTGTACGCTCTTCCCGGGAAAGACTATTTCTCTTACATTCACCATTCCTTACTTAGTTGCCTATAGTTCTTCGTGTAGGGTTGAGGCATCTTGGGCTTTCCCATGTTCACTTTGACATGTCTACTCTTCCTATTCAGCTCATGTTGCTGAGACGTTATGGGTATATCTTCTGGCATGACTAGGAGACAGACTCACAGCAAACACCATAATCCTCTGGCTCTTACAATCCTTCTGTCCTCTCTTCCACAATATTCCCTGAGCTTCAGCTGTGGGAGCGTTGGTGGACATATTCACTGGGTCTGGGCTCCCACAACTATGAAATTATATTGGTTGTGGTTTTCTGTAATGGTGTCCATCTGTTTCAAAGAGAAGTTTCCTAAATGGGGGAATGAGGTGAGGACTATTTAAAATATAGTTATAAAATATAATTGTTTAATAAAGTGGTGATTGTAGGTTCTCATCCAAAATCATGATTTCATTGGCCCTGGATAATTGGGTAGGTTTTTAGCATCAGGCATGATTTTCTTCTTTTTGAGCATATGTTAAGTGTGATTAGAAAGCAAGTGGTTACTGCTGAGGTATATATGGTACTACTACACCTTAGGGTTATTGTGCCGTTCTGGTTGTTGTTGTGACTCATAAGCATCATAGCTAGGTAGGATTATTGTTTGGAAACTTGCATAGTACCTCATAGTACTGTGAATGCTAGTCAGTCCTCAGGAAGGAGGCATTCAAGCCAGTTGAGGCTCAGGTTATCTTGGCACAGTGTCTGAAGTGAATGGTGATTTACTTTCCACCTCTTGGAGAGGCAACCGAGGACAATAGCAATAGCCTCTAATATTTTGGGACTCTCTTAGACAACCTTTACCAACAACTCAAAGATGGCTTCTCATATCTGGCATTAAGAGTTTTGGTAGATGATCTTTAGATACTGGAGGGAGCATTGTCAGTCCAAATGAGAAAACTTAATTTAAAATATAAAGGCCTATGTATATTATATGTTTTAGGCAGATAATTAATAGTATGGTTCTTTATGACTTTTTGTTATTGTTATTTTCCCCCTTCTTCTGTATTTACCTCTATCCCCACTCCTTAATTATATGTCCTCCTTTTCCCATTTCCCAATAAGATGACTTATACATTGTTATCCCCACCTCTATTGCCCCACCCCTCATCCTACCTCAACAATGATCCCTTTTTACTTTCCTGGATTCTGCAGTTACTTCAGAATATATATTTACATCTGAAGGGTTAGAGCTAGTAATTCCCAATAAGAGAGATCATGTGATGTTTGTCTTCTTGGGTCTGAGTTATATTACTAAGTATGATATTTTTTAGTTCCATCCATTTACCTGAAATGTTCTTGATTTCACTTTTCTTGTAGTTGAGCAGTGTTCTGTAGTGTACATGTGTCATAGTTTCCTTTTCCTCTTGTTGGTTGAAGGACATTTAAGCTGTTTCCATTTCCTAGACATTGGGACTAGGGTAACAATTAACATGACTAAGCAATCATCTGTGCAGTAGAATGTTGGGTCTTTTGAGTATATGCCAATATATATGGTATACCATATGTTTTATTTTTGCCTTTTGAGAATTTTCCACACTACAGGTCAATATCTCTTATAAACATAGACTCAAAATTGCTCAAAAAATACTTGCAAACAGAATACACACATACATCAAAAATATTATCCATCATGATCAAGTTGGTTTTATCCTTGAAATGCAAGGATAGTTCAACATATGAAGTCAATAAATAACACAAATGATCTTAAATACAAAAATTACATGATCATCTCTATAAATAGAAAAGTCCTTTTACAAAAGCCAACATATCTTCATTATAAAAGTACTAGAGAATATAGGGCTAGAGGAAATATACATCAACATAATAAAGGCATGTAAGAGTAAACCACAGCTAACATCATCATAAATGGATAAAAGTTCGAAGCAATCCCACTGATGTCAAGGAGAGGGATGTCTGCTGTCTGTACTCCTACTCTATGTTGTGCTAGAAGTACTAGCCAGAAAGATAAGACAAGAAAAGAAAATTAAAGAGATATAAATGGGGAAAGAAGCCAATTTATCAATATTTGCAAATGACATGTTACTATACATTATAGATTTCAAAATTTCTACCTAAAACCTTCTAGAAATTATAAACAAATTCAGCAATGTAGCAGGATATAGAATCAACTTGCACAAATAATAACTTTTCTTTACACTAACAACAAACACACAGAGGAGATCATAGACACATTCCCACTCAAAATAATCTCAAAGAAATTAAAATATCTCAGAATAAATTTAATCAAAGAAGTAAAGGACCTCTACAATGAAAATTATCCACATTTAAAGAAAGATAAAGACACTAGAAAATGAAAGACATCCCATGATCATTGGTAAAATTAATTCCACGAAAATGATCCGTATACTAACAGTTATTTACTGATTCTGGTCATGCAAGAAAGACAAGCCTGAGAACAAATATCTCTGCAAAAATGTAAAGAAAAAATAATGAGGTCTGCACATATGTGAGAAGTGCCTTTATTTGTGTTCTTTTACATGTGTATCTGTGTGTAGTTATGTGAGTGGAAGTGTGTGTGACGCTGAATGCACGCACACAGGGAGGCCAGTAGACAATCTCAGGTGGAGTTCCTTAGGAGCTTCCCACCTTTCTTCTTTTAAAGACAGGGTCTCTGACTGTCTGGGAACTCACCAAACAGGCTCACCTGTCTGCCTAGCAACCCCAGGGATTTGCCTGCCTCTATTTCCCCTGCAAGCGGACGTGGACATTTCAACCTATTTTCTATCAACAGCTTTGTCATAGAACACCAGATTAGGCAACAAGGCCAGAACGTTTGGAGTCCAGGAGTCCCTCGTGAATCAACCAAATTAATACAAATATTAATGGGGAGAACTGCCATTGAAGCAACCAAAAGGAGCCTTCTCTTTTCATTTGTTCATAGTTAACCTGAAGTCTATCATTTTGGAGTCCATGCAGTTGAGCCATTTGTTTTTCCATAAGATGACCCATCTGATGGTTATCATAATAATTGCATAGAGTATTTGGGGGAAACTTGAAGGTCACTTATGCTAAATCTCTCATTAGAGTCTGTAATGGTGACAAAATTAGAAGAACAGATGACCTTATAATCATGCTGTCCCCGAGACTGCCTCAGAACTCTAGAGACAGACTTCGTTAAGCTCCATATGTAGACACACTTGAGAAGTGCTCTGCCTCGGCATAGGGTTAACTGGGGCTATTTCCCATCAGAGGGGACAGTTTTCTTCTCCACTGTCCTTGTACAGTCTTCGCAACTAGAGCCCAGTTCACCTTTCAGGATCCTCATAAGCTGGGGTGTTGATGCACCACGTGGCTCCAGCTAGGTCTCCGCAGTACCTAAACTACTGTCCACTAGCCCACCATGTGCAAGGCCAGAGTGCTTACACACAGAAAGTAAAACATCTTTTGAAACCATGACCATGACTAATGGGCAATTACCAAACTCTAAGCTCCCCACAAAATGTCAAATAAAAGCCTGCTGCTCCTTCTGTTGATAGAGCCTTAGCTGGATTCTCAATTTGATCGGTGTTAAACTTGTTTCTGCTCACGGTAGAATTAACGGTTCTTCTGTTGTGATACATGGCTTAGTGTCTTCTCTACTGCTTCTGATCCCACCATTTGACCCCATTATGACGTGAGTGTTCTATTACAAGGAGTCCCACATTATCAAGAAATTAATTATAAAAACCATTGTTTCAAAGGAAAGTGGAAAGTGAATGTTTATGACTATCTCTTTCTTTAACCAAACTTTCTCCCGTGTATAAATACTTCATAGTTTTGGCATTTAATTTTTATGATTGTAAATGTGACATGTTGGTACTTAAACACCTCAGAGTGTTGACGTCATGCTGATATTTTCTCAGAGTGGTATCTGCTTTCACAAGCACTATCACTGGGACTTCCCATCCATTTTTTGTTTGTTTGCTTGCTTTTGTCTTTGTTTTTATTGCACTATACATTTTCTCTGCTCCTGTACCTTCCGCCTTTCTCCCCTTCTACCCTCTCCCATGACCTCCACACTCCCAATTAACTCAAGAGATCATGTCTTTTTCTCCTTCCTATTCAGATCCATGTATGTCTCTTTTAGAGTCCTCTTTGTTATCTAGGTTCTCTGGGGTTGTAGATTGTAGGCTGGTTTTTCTTTTATAGCAGCATTGTTTTGTCATAGCAAGAACCTGGAAACAATCTAAATGTCCCTCGGCTGAAGAATGGATAAGGAAAATGTGGTCCATTTACACAATAGAGTACTAAACAGCAGAAAAAAGTAATGACATCTTGAAATTTGCAGGCAAATTAATGGACCTAGAAAACATCATATTGAGTGAGGTAACCCAGAACCAGGAAGACAAATATATGCACACATCTTAAGTGGCTTTTAGACATAAAGCAAAGAAAACCAGTCTACAATTCGCAATCCCAGAGAACCTAGACAACGATGAGGACCCTAAGAGACACATACATGGATCTAATCTACATGGGAAGTGGAAAAAAACAAGATCTCCTGAGTAAATTGGGAGCATGGGGACCACTAGAGAGGGTTGAAGGGGAGGGAAGGGAAAGGGAAGGGGGCAGAGAAAAATGTATAGCTCAATAAAATCAATAAAGAAAACAAAAACAAAACAAAACAAACAAACAAAAAAGAGTAAGAAGTAATCTCTGGTGTCCAGTCTGTGGTACTGGATGTTATTAGCCCCAGGAATTGGTCTCAGCCATAAACCATAGAGATGCTCGATGCTCAGTGTAAGGACCCTTTGATTTCCTACAGCTGATCCTCTCACTCGGAAACAGCCCTTCCTGTAACAAAAGCGCAACAAACTAGTCAACACCCCCAGACTTTGCCATTAACAGTATCTCTGGGCTTTCTAGCTTGCAATAATTGTACCTTTTAGCTTGAACAGTCTCTTGTCAAAACTATTGAGGGAATTCAAAATTCAGTTCCTACAAGCTCTCTTTCTTTCCTTCAGTCCTGAACAGCTGCTGCTCCCAAAGGTAGTGGAAGAGAGGGATCCAGATTCCTCACACTGTGGCTGAACCATTCATAGCCCTTCAGTGCTGTTGCTGAGAAAGGAAGTACTTACTTGGTGAAATTCAGCTTTTTTTTTTTTTTTTTTTTTTTTTTTTTTGTCATGCTTAAACCTTGTTGAAGGATGTTGAGGATTCCACTGTGGAGTTTGCCCTCATCCTGGTGACATGTTAGTCAGCCTTCCATCACTATGACAAATCCTTAAATCAGCTATAAAGAGAGAATCGAGAGAGATGGTTTATTTTTGTTTACCATTCTATTGTGCAGATTCTATGCTAAGTTGGTCAATGGCTCTGAGCCTCTGGCTTCTATCAACCTGGGATCACATGGTGGAGGAGTCTTGACCAGAAAGCAGACAGGAAAAGAAATAGACTAGGACCCCCACATTCTCCTTCACATACCCCAGTGATGGCTCTTAAAATACCTACCACCTTCCAAGACGGTCATAATAGTGGAGTGAGCCTTTAACCCCTAAGCCTTTGGGAGACACTCAAACCCAAATCGTGGCAAATAAAATTATTCTTCTTGCATTGCTTTTAACATTATTTTGCTAAAATATAGATTGTATAAATAACCAGGCTAGCTAAAGAATAAAATAATTATATTTTTGTTTATTACAAGAGGAAAAACTCACAAAACAGGAGACGAGAAGTCCAAGTTCCCCTGTGTAGAACGGGAATTACCCAGAGAGGGAGCACCTGGGGAGTGCACTCGTTTTCCCTCAGTCCCGGGAAGCCCCGCCTTCACTTAGATCCACGTCTCAACAAGGTTTTTCCCGTCAATTCATGATAAAAATGACCATTTATTCATTTTTAAATGTACAATTAAATGGCAAATACTCTCACGGCATTTTGACAACCACTATCTCTTGAGTACCGTGTCTTTCTATCACCCCGAGGAGATACTATAATACCGAAAAGCAATCACTCCCAGTTTTTGACAACCACCAATATATTTCTGAATCTATGGATTTTCCAGTTTCCCACATAGTCCATTTATATGGATTTCCCAATTCCATATAAATGGAATAGATGGCCTTTTGTGCAATAGATGATCTTGGTCTTGAGAAAATCACCTCTGATCTTCCATCTCCCCTATCAGGGATTCTGGATGTCTCAACAGTCCTAATCTGGTACTCAAGTCTCAGCGGACACTTTGAGACCACCGATCTATGCTTGAATCATGAAGAAATGGGCTCTACTGTGAGAGAGGCATTGCTGCAGTCACAGGATGGATGAACTCGCCAGCAAGAGCAAAGACAGGCAGGCCGAGAAACAAATTTCCTCTTCCACCTCTTTTTCTAAGGCTCCTACCAGAAGGTGCTTCCTACATTTAACATGGGTCTTCCTGCTTCAGAACAAGAAAATCCTTCACAGGTGTGCCCTACACCTTAAGTTTTAGTTGATTCTGAATGTGGTCAAGCTGACAACCAAAATTAGCCATCACATATACATCGCTTATGCTTCAGCTCACGTTTCCCTGGTGAAATATGAAGAGAAGGAACAGTTTGCTTCGTATACTCACAGGTCACATCTTTACTGTGGAAAGCTTTGGTCTTGTTTTTTTTTTTTTTTAATTGAATGACTTCTGTATTTTTTTGTTTAGTGAGTTCACTATTATATTTTACGCCAGAGTTCTCTGCCAGACCTCTCCTTTACGAATATCTTCTGCTCCTCTGTCATAACATGATTAATAAAAGCCCTGAGACAGAAATTGGGTTCAACCTGAAGATCAGAAAAACGAAGCAGCCAGTCACTGGCTCTTACCTTCACCTCAGTCTGAAATGGCGATCCTGCCTCCAGGAATCTCAGAATGAGACTTGGTGAGAGCCGTCTCTTCCCATTTTATAATCCTCTCTAAGGCTGGGATTAGAAGTATGCACTGCCTAGTTTCCATGACAAACTTGTGTGGCTACTGGGATTAAAGGTGTGGGTCACCACTGCTTGGTCTGTAAGGCTGACCAGTGGGGCTGTTTTATCTCTGACTTCAGGCAGTCTTCATTTATTAAAATGCAAATGAGATATCATTACATTCTGTGGCTTCTTTTTCATCACCTTCACACTGTCTTTTGCAGAATAGAGGTTTTACCCTTTGTCTTAAAGCCACATGTCAGGCCTGCAGCAAAGGTAAGATCTAGGGTAGACTGGGAATGGCCATTCCATATTTGAAACGTGTGTTACATTTCTTTCATAGTCTACGGCAGTTTACATAAATAAAACTCACAATTTTTAAATTCAAATAATTATGATTAGGCAATTATAATTTAAGTAACTATGCTGTATTTACTTTACAAGTTCTCATACTATAAGGAAACTTGCATGAATTCTTTAAATGTCTTACAGACAACCATCCTTGAGAAGATCTCAAAGGAGTCAATTTGCCCTCCATTCCTGTTCTCCAAGTGACTTGCTCTTCCCAGACTTCATTCATGAAAATTCCTTCTGTGTGCTGTCACCATTCGTGTGATTCCATTGAAACTGCGAATCCCCAAGGATGTGTTTTGGCTCCTGTCACGGGGAAAGTTTGTACTCACGGTCTGTGAGCCCATCACTCTGTGACCTGGTCCGCATCCCAAACGCTTTGCAATACCTTGTTTAGAAAGAAGACAAGACACCCCACATAGGCTGGTGTCACGTGAACAGGAGCTATAAAGACTAATCATCAGCCATGTTGAAGGTTCAAGAAAGCTGAAGCAGAATAGGAGAGGACATATATTGGGGACTCCAGAGGGAGGAATTAAAGCACAGAAAGAAAGGAAACCTGTGACAAAAATAACTGGAACTTCAGAAGATTTGGGGTCACTCATTTCATCGTCCTGACAATCACAGCTGTTGTCATCAATTTTATAAATAATATTTCATGTTAGTTTTCCTCAGAAAACTGTAGCCTCCGTGAGTGTTAAAATTTTCTTTCTTGTGCGTAATGCCTCAGTATCTGGTATCCTCAGGATGAAACATGATTCCTGACAGATACATGATGCTTAATAGGTAACTAGGAAATAGATCGCAATTAGTTAACAAGTTAAGGGCATCTTCTCTTTGGGGTGTCTTGGTGGACAGGAAAATAATCTTCTAGGAGACACCATATCTACCCTCCATAGAAGCTGTAAGAACATGGCCACTCTGTCTACTCTAGAAGACACCCTTCCTAATCCTAGCACCCTCCATGGAAGCTCTAAGAGCATGGTCATGCTCTCTTCTAATGAGGTGATTGATTTCTCTGAAGATCTCCCACCCCCATCATTGGTGTCCTTTTACTAAAATAAGTGTTGCTTTTCGTGTAAAGGAGAAAGTTTGGTGTCTCTTTTGGTTAGCCATATATTTCAACAGCTGTAAGCCATGTAGTCTCTGATATAAAGACAACACTTGGTAACTCATCTGTCTTAACATTGGCCTTATTTGATTTAGACGAGTTTAAATGTCCTCACTTCTCTCTCAGTTTTTGGCCTTCAAATAAACTTGTATTATTTGGCTTCTGTGAGTCTCCCTGTGTCCTTTGCCTTTAGGAAGACAGGACATGGTAAACTGAGTCATAGGCTGTCCCTTACCCAGCAGTGTGACTCTTCAGTGACGAGGTTCTCCTAACAGTGCACATCGCCATCTCATTACCATTTTTTAAAAATTCCAGACAGAATTTACGTTTATCATCAATCAGAAAGTCGCACTGCTAAATGGCCATTTGTTGAGCCTGTTTGGATTCCGCCTGCATGTGAACCTCGATGTGTGCCACCATTTCCTTAAATGGTGAACCTGCTTCTAAGTTCGAAGTCTTTTAAAGAAAAATCTAAACTTATGAATGGAGCAATAAAATTCAGATTTACAACTTAATTTCGGAGACACGCGGTTAACAATGGAGGAGGATGGAGGCACCGTCCTTTTCATTTTTAGTCTTCATGTTTTCTTAGTTGTCAAAGGAATCGAATCTCTGGAAGTACCAGCCCAAGGTTTTAAAGTCCAACAAGTTTGGTGTGGATCCTGTGTTCTGGACGCTAATATGTCACAGGTTGGAACTGGGCCCTCGGAGGGCTCAAGTGGAATACTCAGACCTATTAGAAAATCAACCAGGCAATTAGCAGAAAAAGCAGTTTATGAGCAAAGAAACCTTGAGGTAGTGCTGATTAATTATTTGAGTAAAATAAAACAAGCTTAAATGAAAATTACGTTCACAGCTTTAGTTTTCCTTGGTAGAATTGGAAGGCAAGAAGGGAAAAGGATTCTGTGGGAAAACTGGGCCCATTTTCCTCGTCTGCATATGTGTCTTAGTTTGTTTAAGTTGTCCTGCTGGAAGCCATCATCTTCCGTTTTATAAATATCCTGAGGTTTTGCCAATAGAAAGCATGTGTGACGTATGGTTTATTGAGTGGAGACTGATATGTGGCAAGAGATTTACAGAATGCTGCTCTGAGGCCAATCCCTAGAGGGTTGACCACGTCTCTTCCTGAGAATATGACTCAAAAGAAAACAGAACTGGCTGGCTTCTGTGGTTAGTCCCTAGGTGGATGGTCTCAGAGGACCAATGCTGCATTTGACTAAGTTTATAATCTTAGATGGTTAATTCTTAATATTTTATATAGTAGGAGGACATATTGCAACATTTACTTTTTCCCCTTGGGACTTTTGTCTTCATCAAAGAACTGAAAATCTAACATTTTTTAACTAAAACCTCTGCTAGAAGGAATTCTGCCTATCCCCCGACTTTTCTTCATCAAGTATTAGTGACTTCTATTTTTCTAAATTGCAGTGATAGATGCATCTTGGCAAAGTGAAAATTGAATATAAAATGTTGTGATGAATTATAAATATAGACATCATTCCCTCATCTCAATACTTTGCATTAAATATGAGTGTTGTATTTCTTTCAAGTGATGGAGTTAATTTTATCTGAGAAAATAATAAAATCATCATTCACTTTTGAAAGGCATTTTGGGGGAAGTATATACTCATTTCCTTCTTCCTTTTATGTACATATGTAGTCCACTCTTGAAGAGCCAAGAAAATATTTTACACAGATTATAAACCCCCACCAAGTGGAAAAGAACTCAAAACAAATGTTGACCTAGGGACATGAGCTGCCATATTACTTAGTGGATAGAGGAACTCACGGTGTGATCAATGGCATATGCCTTGATCTTGGGGAAAGCTTGAACTCTCTAGTAGACTTTGGAACACAGAGTAAGACGTCATTTTCTAGCCATTCGTAACTGGTGGAGAGATTTGGGCATGTCTATACGTCTGTATATATGCAAATGCAAGGCTGAGGGGAGGACAGCTGAAAACAGCATCTCTCAAAATCACCTGTGACAAATGAGGGCAAAAACATATAACGACAATGAAGTAACCACATTATAATGTGACATTAAGAGACAGTGAGAGAGTTCAGTGTGTCAAAGTGCTTGCCACACATACACGATCATCTGAACTCTTTAAAAAAAAAAAAGCCAGATGCAGTGGCACACATCTGTACATCAGGAACTCCTACAGCAAGATGGGAAATACAGAAAGGAGATTCAACAGGTAGCTCCCAGGACAGCTAGTCTGGGGTACAATGTAGAGAGGGAATGAGAGAGATCCTAACCCAACAAGGTTTGGAAAAAGTGAACCAAATTCTGAAGATTGTTCTCCAACTTCAACGTCTTCTCTGATATGCCTGTGCATACACATGAGCACAAGTGTGTACATACACAATAATAATAATATCAAGAACCATAATGTGTTGTTATAAAAGCTTAAATACAATAAAACAGCATCTATGCTCTAGATAAGGTCGTGTTTTAGTTTAGGTTTCTATTGCTGCGATGAAACACCAAGACCAAAAAGCAAGTTGGGAAGGAAATAAACCCTTTCCTGTATCTTATTCGGCTTACACTCAGCATTGCTGTTCATCACTGAAGGAAGTCAGGATAGGAACTCAAACAGGGTAGGAACCTGGAGGCAGGTGCTGTTGCAGAGGCCATGGAGGGGAGCTGCTTACTGGCTTGCTTCCCATGGCTTGCTCAGCCTGCTTTTTTATAGAACCCAGGATCAACAGCCCAGGAGGGATAGCACCACCCACCAGGGGCTGCTCCCTCCCCCATTGATCACTAATTAAGAAAATGCCTTACAGCTGGATCTCAAGGAGGCATTTCCTCAGCTGAGGCTCCGGCCTCTCTAATGACTCTTAATTTCAGTGTGTACAACTTACACTTTCTTATGGCTCTGTCTGCCTTATTTATGAATGGCCTATGCTTGTCAGTCACACGATAGAACTCTGTTATATTAACCTGGAGGCTCACTGTGTTTTCGTGGCTCTAAGATCTTCCGTCTCCTTGGAGCTGGCTCTTTCGTCTGCTGTTAGTAGAGGCAGTTTTGCTTCCTCCATGTAAGAAAAGTCAACTGACATAGCAAAAATTACTTAAAAATATGTTTTCATCCAGAGTGCTTCAGTACAGATTGGTCATGAGTCATGCATGAAAGCATATGTTTCCTTGATTCTGACCAATTTGCTCATCTTTGTGTTAGATCCCATAATATTTAACTAGTTGCTGCAGTACCACATCGCACCTTTATCTGTGATGGAGCCAGTTTCCTCATAGTTTATTTTCTTCAACAGAATGGGAGAGAGATGTCCTATCTTACTGATTGTTTTGATTTCTTTAACTCTTGCTCTCCTCCACCCCATTCTAAAGTTTTATTTGTTATTATTTATTCATTTATTTATTGAAGTGGAGGCTCAGAGAACCCATGCTCCCCTTAAACTCAGCATCCTTGAACAACTGAGGCTCCTACCTCCATCCCGCAAGTTCTAGAATAATCGGCATGCTCCACCAAGCCCAAATCCACTTTCGGCACTCTCGGCATCTTTGTCGCTATATATACTTTAGATGATACATATGAAATTCTCTTTTGAGTGGATGGATTCTTTTTATGTTGTTGCTTTTAGCTAGCAAGTACACTTATAAATAATACTGTACAATTTTGTACTAGAGTGAATGTTCTAATTTATGAGTGTGGCATATATATGTATGTGTTTCCACAGTTTAGGTCTTTTATTTTTCTAAATTTTCCATGTAGAGATGATTCACAGATTTTGTTAAATTAGTACAGTCAATATGAATTAATTTTTCACATAGTTTGGGAACATCACACAAACACACAGGGGGATGTGTTTAGCTTTTATCTAATCATATATATTCAGATACCACCTATATATAAGCGCCTATATATAAGCTATCATCTATCTATCATCTATATATCTATCTAATCTGGCAATGAATTATCTATCATGATATATTATCCCCCTCTCTATCATCTTATTGATTTATATAACCTTCCTATTAAACATATATGTGTGCATATTAAGTTATATATTTGTCATCTGCTAATGGAATTAAATTTGATCATTTGATTACTATGACACTCACTGTAAATGAGCATTAATTCCTCATTGCCATTTATATCTCTAATTAATAACTGACAGTGAAATGTGGGAAAAAAACACTCTAAGTCTGAGGAAAGGCTCTGTCCTCTTCCACTACCCACACAATGCTTTAAGAGAGCATTTGTGATTTTTGTATGAATTAATACAAGCGTGTATCAAACAAAAGGACTTTTCATCTCATTTATTTACTGTCATTACTGACTTATGAATTCTCATTTTATTCACTGTTAATGCCTGTTTCTCCTAATTCTGAGAATAAATGTTCCTTTACAGAGACAGCGCAGAGCCCCCTCAAATCGTCTTTGTAACATTTCGACACGCCCTCTTCTACTTCTGGGCACGGCTTTAGCTTTTGACATAACCAAATGTTCCAGCCTCTCTTTTGACTGAAACGGTGATGAAAAAAGCTCTTCAAAGAGCTTCCTATCCTTCTGACTTGCTGAATTCCCATCTCCACTTCAATATTCATTATCGGTTCTTCTGGATCTTTATTCGTAATTGTGCCATCTGCAAATAATGGAGCTTCCCTTTATTCCCCTCCAAGATTTTCATCATCCATTTCTTCCTGCATTCTGGCATTTGGTAGAATTTCCAATACGACATTAAATACAGAAAGGAATAATGAATATCCTTGTTTTGCTTATGATTTCGGGGGAAAATTTTCTAATGTTTGCCCGTGGGGATATTTTCATTGTATGTATACAGATGTCTTTTAAAATTAAGGCACATCCATCCCGGTTCTACTTGTCAAAATCTCTTATTATAAATGGTAAAACGTTCCTATTTTAGTACAGCTCTCTTTAAATTTTTCCAACAGATTGTAGTTTAAAGCTGCATGGGTTTGCAATCTTAACAGTGCTGGGGGCCAGAAGTCCAAATCGAACTATTATAGAGACATGCTCTATGATTACTTCCTTTTCCCCCATACTAGAAGTTACTAGCATGCCTTGGTTTGCACACTAGGTCCCTCAATACTCCATCTTTGTTGTCATATCTTGACATTGACACTTCCATCTTCTTCAGATAAAAGCCTTTATGATTATGTCGACCCAACCAGCATGCTGAAGAATAATGTCCCAAACTTTAGATTCATAAGATGATCATGTCTGTTAGTCCCTTTGGCTTCACAATAAATCACATTCCTGGGCTATGGGATAATTGCACACATCATCCATGGGGTGTTATTTAGCCTAGCACAGAAAGAAAATACTATAAAATCAATTGTCAATGCCTACTGAGATGCCTACAGATCATCTCCATTCTCTATAAACACAGGCTTCATTTTTTAGCATCTCACATTTATTTCTGGAGCCATTTCGCCCTGTGTGAACACTGAAAGATTTCACTTCTTGACTTAACATGAGGTTACATCCTGGAAAACACATCACAAACTGAAAACATTGCAAGTTAAGGTTCATTTGATGCATTTAATGTCTTCAACTTACTGGACTTAGTCCAATCTGCATCAATTATACTACCCTACAGTAGGGTGAAATAATGTGACCCATAGCCTGTTTTATGATAGCACATAAATAAATGTGTTTTTATTAAATATCTGTGTGTAATGTGTGTTTGCAACACAATAGTGGAAGATTGTCTTAATTATAGTGTGGCTGATTGGGTATTTTTGTATGCATCATGCTAGCTTAGAAAGACATTGCAGTCCAAAATATGATTCCTTCCTTTTCTCTGGCCTCACTTCCTTCCTCCCTCCCTTCCTCACTTCTTGACTCCCTGCCTCCCTTCCTTCTTCCCTCCCTGCCTGCCTCCCTTTTTTCCCTCCCTTCCTCACTCCCTCTTTCCCTTCCTCCCTCTTTCTCTCCCTTCTTTCCTTCCATGTTTTCTTTAGATAGGTGCTTAAACTGTAATTCAGGCTGGTCTAAAGCAACTAGGTAGTTAGGGCTTGTCTCCATCTCACCCCAATCTTCCTGCCCCGACTTTCCTAACTATGCATTACAGACTCGATCCACCATATTCACTTGCAAATCTTGTCTCTACCGCACTCCTGTCATTTTTGAACTATCTTGAGAATGAATGATTCTAAGCTGACTAATCACACAACTGGGATTGTCGTTGGTATTTTGCTCAATATTTCGAGGTCTATTTTCCTAAGTATATCGAACTGTTATTGTTTGTTCTTTTGATATTCTCAGCTAATGAGTTGAAGTGTTTTTTTTAAGCAGTCCTATTAAATGTTTTACTTTGTATTCTTTATTTCCTTCTACTTAAAATTTTATTAGCTCTTTGAGAAAGAATTTTGTTTGCTGCGTTTTGATCACAATCGCCCCCTGCTCCAGCTTCACCCAGATCCAGCCCGCTGCTCTACCCACCCAACTTTGCGACCTCTTTGACTTTTATAAAAGCTCAAATCAATTATATAATTCTATATTCCTGGATATGTGGTCTTCCACAAGAGTGTAGTCAACTTACCATGGGGTACATTCTTTAAAAAGCTGACACTCCCTCTCCCAACTTCCCTTAGTTACCAATAGCTCCTTAGCTACAGAGGCACATCATGCCTACCTCCCTCCTCCAAACTGGAATTCGGACTGGCTTGAGCTCATGCATGAATTTTGTGCCCACAACTGCTTTACATTTATATACACAACTGTCCTGTTGTGTCGGGAAGACAGTTTCTGGCTCTTACAGTCTTTTTGCCCCTTCTTCCGCAGTGATCCTCCAGTTTTCTGTGGACTTAACCTGCTGTTTTGTTTTCTAAATCTTCCAGATGGTTCTTCAGTTCAGGGAAATGGAGCCCTCTCTTCTGACCTGCACACTTAATGCTGAACATGTTTGACTTTACCCACAACCAATGTTTTCACATGTGGTGCTTCCTGTTTATGATCACCAATTCAGCATATTTAGCATAGTTCACGTTACCCTTTGGTTTTTGTCTTACAAGATATTCTTTTTACCCAGAATGCACATTCTGCATATTCATGTTTCCCTGCAGGTATATTGCTTCAGGTCGTATCTGCTCTTATCAGTATTGATTACTTGAGCTGTTTATAGGCTATGACTATGTGTGTGTGTGTGTCGGGGGGGGGGGTTGGTCTATAAACCACCTGAGTGGCTTTGTGCTTTCAGTTTTGTGTGTAAGTTGGTTATATCATTTTGTACTTTTCCACTTATCTTTAAGTGTGTGACTTTTTTTTTTTAACATTGCAATATGAACTTCCAGCCCTGTTACAAAGTTCTGCATACATCAGTTTCATTATAAAGGTAAGTGCTCATTTTAAAGGTACTTGCTTGTTTTCCCTAAGGGACTTCTGTGCTTGTACTTTTGTTGTTATATAATCAGTGCTTGAGTACACACACACTGTCCTGCAGTTTATACACACACACATACACACACACACACACACATTGTTGCAGCTCCCAAGCTGTCCACATCAATTGTGCAATTTTACAAGCTTCAGTTTTTGATTGCATGCCTCAGAGAATTCTGAACATCACTAAAGGCTCATTGCTTCAATCGTATTGGATATTGCCCAATTTCTGAACAAGATGTTTGCAGTTGTAGCAAGTCACAACTTTCCCACCGAAGATGGAAATCTTGTTTCTTCCTGTTTTTACCAACATTTCATATTATCAAAAAACACTCCTCTGGTGTGGGAAGTCCTTCTGTATATGTGTTGCTTTTATTGGTAAATGAATAAAGAATCAGTTTTGGCCTGTGATAGGGCAGAATAGAGTTAGGCAGAAAAACTAAACTGAATGCTGGGAGAAAGAAGGTGGAGTCAATTGGAAACCACGTAGCTGCCTTTAGGCCACAACCATGTGGCAATACATGGATTAATATAAATGGGTTAATTTAAGATATAAGAGTTAGCCAGAAACATGCTTAACCTATTGGCCAGTGTTGCAAATAATATAGTTTCTAAGTGATTATTTCGGGTCTAAACAGCTGGGAATGAACAGCCTCCAACTACACTCCTCGATGTCTCCAAACTTTTATGCAAATAGTGATTTTGTATGTTAGGGTGCGTACACATGACTAGAAGTGCCTGTGGAAGTCAGAAGGGGGCATCAGACCCACGAAAGCTCGAGCTACAGGCAGTTGTGAAAAACCCAAAATGAGAACCAAACTCCAGGCCCCCTGCAAGTGCAGTACTCACTTTTAACCATTGAGCCACCTCACAGTGTTCTTGATCCTTGTGTTTTAATTATGTGTTTTTACTTAGATTCTAGTAAAGTCTACAAGCTTCTAAGTCTCTGTGAACTGCCTGCTCATGTTGTTCTACGGTTTTATTTGCAAACTTTCTGTCTGCACTCATAATTTTTATGTTTTTAATGTGTGTTTTCGTCTGATTCTAATTTTAAGGTTATTTCTTGCCTCATAAAAAGAAACATTGGCAGTTATCCCCATTTTCTTGTTTGGGTAAATATTTTGTATTTTCTGGATTTTAAATGTTTGAACAAAACAAACCCCAAGAATAGTCAAGTCTTGGAGTTCATTTCATTGGAAAGTAAGAAATGAGAACAATAATTTTGATATAGATTAAATTCCTTTAAAGGCCATTTGTTGCAGTTTCTCAGTTTTGATTTGGGAATTTTCATTAGGAATATTGTATTTCTAGTGATTGCCAGGTCAGTCAAGTCTGCACAGTCAGACTCTGTCTCAAAAATAAAAATATGAAAAGATAGTAATATTGTATTTCACTAAGTTTTCAATTATTTACTTTTAGTTACAATGCTCCTTTATGGCCTCAAAGAATGAATATATCTGTGATTATATCATGTTTGTTCATAGTGTTTTTAATTCCTTGGTTTTTCTTAGTCATTCCTTTTGGGAATATGATTATTTATTAGGTCCTTAAAGAAGAATATTTAGTTTGGTTTCTTTAATTTGATTTTCTTACTCATTTTGAGTTAATATTTATCTTATTTATGGAGTTTTTTTTCTCTATAATAGTTAAGACTTTGTTGGTATTTCTTGCTTGATTTGAAAGCTAAATCCATTCTTTTCAAATATTCTTGGTTTTTTAAATGAAAGCATGCAAGACTCTAATCTCTTTCTAAACAAAACGCCAGTTAAATATTTCTCATCATTACTTATTGCATCTGTAGTTGTTCAACTCTAAATATTTTTAGATTTCTACAAGCAATTTAGACATGCCTTCCTAAATTTCAAACATTCTAATAGAAAGCGTCTATTTACTCTTGGATTACTAATTTAATTTAATTTTCAAGAGTCAAACAATGTGGGATGTATTAATGCAAGGAACATTTCCTGAGCATTTGGAATGAAAGTATGCTTTCTATTTTTTTGTTGTTATAAATTCATGTCTTCCTCCCCTTTCCTCCCCCTGAGCTCCCTCCAGTCTTCTCCCTCCCTCTCCCTCCTTTCTCTCTGTGCCCTTCCCTTCCTCTTAGACTTTTTCTGGGTTTTTACTTCATTCAAAATAGGCATATCTTAGCTGTCTTACTTCTGGCTGTTTGACTGGTGTTGTTTCTGACAGTCGAGTTAAACTGTTCCATTATGATTCTCTGCTTGCAAAGTTTGACCTTTCCCTTCTGCCAGATTTTGATTTAGACAAAGACTCAGAATATGTGTAGGCCAGCTTCCTTGAGGCAAAGATTCTGATGCACATCTTGTGAGCTTTATTCTTTTTATTATTATTTGTTTCAATTCTATTCTCAATAATTATTGGTCAGATGTAAAAAAAAATCCTGTATTATTTTTTCTCTTGGTTCTTATATGATGTTCTTTTCTATATGCATAGTCCCAGTTTGCTAAAATAGTTTTCTTTTGAATTTTGGCTAATGAACATAAGACAGCAATTATATTTTTTGATGTAAGCTTGATTTCTTACCTTTATTGATCTGTTCAATCTTTTCATGGGTCTGATAAGGATAAAATTTAGCTGGCTCGGAAATTTCTATGTAGCATGTAGACCTTTCTGGTTTCAAATGTACAACTATCCCCCTGCCTCTGCCTCCTGAGTGTTGGGAATGCAAGCATGTGCTACCCAGCCTGAAAAATATATTTAGTTTTATTCCTATCATCTGATTTTGAGTTCTCTATTCCTACCCATTTTTCTTCTCCTATTATGATTTAAGTTAATAGAATGTTCAATGGTGTCTTTTATTTTACTCTATTGGCTTAGAAGCCTCATCATATTGTTTCAGTAGCTACTCTGAGTTAAACCAAACAATACAGTTAGTAACACTGTCTAAGAAATTCTCATGTGTGTGACATTTTTCTGTCCTATACAATACAGAGTTTATAAAAAAATCCTTCTTTGCATTGATATTCTCATGCTCCCTTATTCAATTAAAGCTATAATCTTACATTTAAAACCAGGAAAAATAGCACATTGTTTTAGCAGTCAATGGATCGTTATTTTTAGTGACATTCTGTCAACATCTGAGTTCATGTTTCTTCTTGACAAAAAGCTATTCTTTGAGCTGAGTGTTTGTATGAGCACTCTTACTTGGTGCATGTTCAAAAAAATCCCATCTTTTCTTTCCTCTTTACAGCCTAACTGGACCTAAAATTTTGTTCCACAGCCACTGTGTTCACTACCTCTGATACCCAACTTCCCAGCTTCATGGCTTTCTAGATGTCTACTGCTAAAGGGAATTCCCTGGAAGTTTCTATCATTTGCTTTTCTTTTAGGTTTTAAGGTTATTTCAACTATATTTAACACTTTGCTCCTGATTTGATTCATTATTTTCTGTGTACCACTCAGGGTTCAAACACTGTTGTGAGTGGTTCACTCTGGGGCAACTCAGTTGGATGTGCTTGAATCCTGCAGTTCTTTCCCATGACTTTCTATTCTCCCCAGGACCCCTCAGATCTTCCTCATCTTTCTTCCTTAGCTTCTCTTGCATGTCCAGTATGGCTATCTTCTGTTCTTTGTGATGTGTTTTGTATGACATCATCGGCAGAACTGGCTCATTCCTGAATTCTTTTCCTGTAATTTTGCTTGCCTCATCTGTGTGGTTGTTTCATAGAATTCATGCTTTATAATTTAGTCACTACATTTTTTAATTTCCAAAGTTGGTGTGTGTGTGTGTGTGTGTTAGCTTGTCTTGCCTCTGCTGTGATTTGCTTCCTTTACATACATTTATGTGGAGTGGTTCCTATTGATTCTTAATCTTTCTGTGTATGAATTAGTTGTTAATCTGAGGCTGAGAACCTGGCTGAGTGGATTCATCTATGCCCATCATTTTGTTTCTGACTTCTCTTTCTGTTTTTGTTTTTGTTTTTGTTTTTTTTTTTCAAAAATTTGTCCCGGTGAACCTCATTTCAATGTTTGGAGCACGCAATATATCCTGTCACTTATCTCTATGGTATAGAGATTATTTGTATGAGGATAGTGTAAATTCTGCATTATCATGACTGTTTTGACAGATGGTTACTATTTCATTGAAAATTACGAATACTCTTTTACTCCTAGGCCTGGTAGGAAGTCTTTAATTCTCTAAATAAAGAAGTTGCTAATATCTCTGGCAACCGAGTAAAAATTATTTGCTCACCATGAGACAAATTGGAATAAAAATAAGGAATCCTCACTGCCATCTCCAGTCCTACAGCTGGGGAAACCAATCTTGGAATGATAGCGAAGACCCTCAAATTGCCTGCCAAAATGGACTTGTTGCAAAACTAATTTAAAAAAAATTAATGCAGTGGATTCCAAAATTGTGATATAACATTTTTTGATTACATATTTTAAGATTGTGACATTTCATGGCATATTACTATATTCTACAAAGTAAAATAAAAACACTCCTTATCAGGCAAGTTGATAATTCTGATTAATCAGAGAGCAATGGCTTATTTACAATTGGAATCTCCCAAACAATATGCTCGTGGCTGACAGTCTTCCTGAAAGAGCCAAGCTCTGGATGTTCGAAGTGTTTACCTTGAAACACAAAGTCAACATGCAGCATGCAAACATTTCCCTGGAAACCAACCTTTCTCCTTTGGTCTTCAAGGAATATTGATATGTGATGAGTGTTTTTTTCTTTAATTTTTATTTTTTTTATTTATTTTTTTTTGTTCTGGTTTTGGGGATTAGTGTTTTATGGAACCAATGTTTAGAAATCCAACAATTTTAATTACAGTGTGTTGTCGGGAAGATAATATACAACAGATTATATAGTGCTCAATTTTGATGGAGCCAACTGTAAAAAGCTGTAAACCCCAAGCCCAACCACATGACAAAACCTTCTGGAGATTAAAGTTCATTACATAACCCATTAGCAGACTGCCATTACCACCAAGAGGACTAAAGAGAGAAGGATATTTGGGTAGAGGCTTCCTTCGGTATATTATGGGGTAGGATCCTCAAGCGCAGACAGAGAGAAATCAGTCAGCTGAGGGGAGCAGCTTCACAGGGTGATGATAATGGGCCCTGAAGTGCTAGCTCCCATTTTTAATGGATGTCTCTTCTAACCAGTTAATTAGGTCAGATGATGCAAGGGTCTCTGCTTCTTAAGAGGCAGTATATGCCATTTCCCTATTTTTATCCAAAATGATGATGAACCCGAACTACAAAGAGTTTTAAACAGCACTGGTCAGCAGTCTCAATAATTACAGGACTGGAGCAACATTTTTTTTTAATTAAAATCTTCCAGAGCCTCAAATCTGTGTATGCTGGCTGTATTTTTAGCCAAAGAATCAAATGTACATTACATCATGCTCTAATGAGCTTCCGCCGCGGTGTTACACAGGGACATCTGTAGTCGCTTATACCTTTAATAAACCCTACTTCTTGTACTTCTCAAACTAGTATTTCTGTGTGCCTCATATTTCTCATCGTGGCATCATTTTTTGTTTTTTAATCTCTGGCTAATTTCCTGAACTACTCCAGTGCATTTTCCAGAACCTCGAATTTTACTTAATTTGGTTGTTTCGAGACAGGGTCTCACACAGCCCAGGCTAGCTTCAGATTCCCTGTAGCTGAGACTGATCTGGGACTCCTGATGCCCTTGCCTCCATCTCCCAAGCTCTAGGACTACAGCCACACACGACCATACCTGCTTAGAATTTGAAGTCAGGTCTGAGATACCCTTAATGAACACCCTCCTGGTTTGCTGGGAAGTAAGCTTCAAAAACCGAAATATTACACTATGGGCCGAGACTGAGTTTTTGTCTTCAGAAATACTATCCTTTCTGCTAGTCCCCGGGACACAGAAAACAGTCAGGCTCTAATAATCAAATTACAAAACTGTTAGAATCGACTCCCAAGGTCCATTGACTTTGCATTTATGCTTTCTGGTTATAATCTGCAATAATCAACTTGAAAGATGTTTGTAGCAAGTATCGTTAATTCTGATGTTGAACTACAAGCAGTTTGCTAATTAATTAATTCCCTCTGAATTTATTTGCTTGCTATTTGCTCCAATCATCCCTAGGCATCTGGATAGCATAAAAGAAGAAATGTCTGCAGATCTATAAACTTTACTTATTTAGTTCGTAGTAATTTAACATACTCAATATCCTCCCAGACTCTCCAAAAGATTTGTGTTATCTTAGAAAAGGACAGTACCTCAGGAAGAGAACTGAGCCCATGGATTCTACCTTCAGCCTCCAAGATTCTACTGTCCCCCTAGTTGCATTTTTCATGATGTCCCATCTTGAATTTATATTCCATCAGCCCACAATCCCATACAACTGACGGAATAACGTTTGAAGTTTCTATCCAGACATAGCCTTTCTTTCCATGCAGGGCTTCTTGTCTCTTGGCCAGGTAAATGCCTATGCATCATCCGTAGTTGTAAAATTTTTAGTTTTTATAAATTTTCGTTTACTCTTGGTAAGTCTACCTTTCTTCTAAGACTTACCTACAAAGTCCTTGCTGATGCTCATGAATTGACAACTGTCTTGTAGGGAGTGTTCTTCGCATCCCAGGCAGAGATACCTTTCTGGGTTTCTATG